>NC_071088.1:71473123-71655623 GCF_027358695.1 Spea bombifrons | reverse complement strand
TTCTGGTGCCATGGGTTGTCCAGGTAAGCAACGCACATGCACCTGGCCATCCACGTGATGTAAAAGAAAATGTGATTCATCAGACTAGGCTACCTTCTTGCATTGCTCCACGGTCCAGTTCTTATGCTCATGTGCCCATTGTAGGAGCTTTTGGCAGTGGACAGGGGTCAGCATGGGCACCCTGACTGAACTGCAGCCCTACACAGAACAACCTGCCATGCACTGTGTGTTCTGACACCTTTCTATCAGAACCAGCATTAACTTTCTTTCAGCAAATTGAGCTACAGTAGCTAGTCCGTTGGATTTGACCACACTGGCCAGCCTTAACCCCCATGTGCATCAATGTGCCCTGTCCACCCATGACCCTGTCGCCGGTTCACCGCTTTTCCTTCCTTGGACCACTTTTGATAGGCACTGGCCACTGCAGACTGGGAACACCCGGCAAGAGCTGCAGTTTTGGAGATGCTCTCACCCAGTCGTCTAGCCATCACAACCTGGCTCTTGTCAATGTTGCTCAGATCCTTACGTTTGCCCATTCTTCCTGCTTCTAACACATCAGCTTTGAGGACAAATTGTTCACTTGCTACCTAATATATCCCACCCACTGACAGGTGCCGTGATAATAAGTTGATCAGTGTTATTCACTTCACCTGTCTGTGTGAAGTGTCATCAGCTTAACTTCCTTCCAATATTGGCTACACTGCAAGAAGACCTGCAGTCTTGGGCCAGCCTCTCCATCTAGTGGAAAGGAAGAATTAACTTTCTTTATATCTATATATATATATATATAGATATATATGTATTGTTATGATTTATCTGGGACAAAAGAAAATCCCAGATCAAATTTCACACCCTAATACTTCCCAAATCCAAAGCAGCCTTATTCCTACTCGCGCACCTATTCAGGAGCCTGCCACCTGCTTAGAGGCTTGGAATATTTCCTTAACCTACCGCAAAAGCAATGGATAGGGATTGAGCGCTCAGACATTTCCATCCCCTTGCGTAGACTAGCCTGGCTCATGCCACTGGACGTCCAGCACACGGTAAGTCATAATCTCTATGTCACGGCTATTAAACCTGCCTACAATGGTGCATTTCCAGATCTATAGTACAATTAGTGCTTTGAATGTTTGGAGGATTGTTAACTGTGTATATATATATATATACTTTGGCACTGAGTAGAATATATCCAAGAGTTAGTATATCTAAAAGTTCTAAAATGTATGCTTACGCAGTACTAAACCGGGTATTATGAGAGCAGCATTCTCCTTGCCAACCAACATAATGACTTTATCGCACACTAAAGTAAAGGTGTAAATCCAACAGAACAATCAAAACTAGTAAAGTCAGGCCTCCCTTTATTGCACATTAAAGTAAATGCATCCTTTACGATTTATTGAGACTTATGTAATGCTAGCACCCCTCAACGGATTCAGAGGTGGACAGCGCAGAGTAAGGGGTTTACTCTTGCAATTGGCATGAGGGTTTAATTTGTAAAGGTGTAAACCCCCCAGAACAATCATAAATAGTAAAGTAAGGCCTCCCCATTGGGAATTTGAACCACTGTCTCTATTGCATGAGAGGCGGGGATTCTAACCACTATAACAGGGGTGTCCAAGTTTTTTCTGCAGTGGGCCACTTCATCAGAATTGTATACGTGCGCGGGCCGCACTCATTTTTCACTGTGACAAAAAATATGGCTTTTAATAAAATATGCAGATTAAAATAAAGTCTGTTAGCAATCACACTCCTATCATGCCAAGTCAGCCAGTACATGCTGGTACAGGGTGGCTGTAAGTGATGTGCATACCCCATACTGCTGGCAGCATCACTACACAAGGGGGGCAGCTAGCTATGTTTCAGCATGTACTGGCTGACTTGGCATGATAGGAGTGTGATTGTTAACAGCAATCACAGTCCCATCATGCCTAGGTTCCAGCACTTACACATCCATCCAGTAAATACTGGAACCTAGGCATTATATGAATAAATGTGTGTGTGTGTGATAGCATGGATGTGTAAGTGCTGGAACCTAGGCATGATGGGACTGTGATTGCTGTTAGCAATCACACTCCTATCATGCCAAGTCAGCCAGTACATGCTGGTACAGGGTGGCTGTAAGTGCAGACCCCATACTGCTGGCAGCATCAATACACAAGGGGGGCAGCTGGCCAGGTTTCAGCATGTACTGGCTGACTTGGCATGATAGGAGTGTGATTGCTAACAGCAATCACAGTCCCATCATGCCTAGGTTCCAGCACTTACACATCCATGCTATCACACACACACACATTTATTCATATAATCATTCATTCACAGATTCATTCCCTCAATCACACACACTCATTCAAACACCCTCCCCACCCCCTTACCTGGACTGCAGCTCCTCGATGCCGCTTACAGACTTCAGCAGGGGGCGCGGCCTCCCTCTGCCTTCTCTGCTAAAGCACAGAGGAAGTAGGATGTCACGTGAACTCCGCTTCCTCTGTGTGCAGTCCAGAAGATCCTCCCACAAGTAAGTAGCAGGGCTTGAGGTGCGGCTCGCGTAAGATCGGTTGCCCTGGCTGCCGATCTTACGCGGGCCGCACCTCGAGGTCTCGCGGGCCGCATTTGGCCCGCATGTTGGACGCCCCTGCACTATAACAATGACTGTCTTACTGCGTCTGTTCTCAAAAGTTCTAAAACCTTCATCATTGACTTACCTTAGCCACATACAAAACTTTTGTGAGGCAAGGTTTGTATGCTGGAACAGCTTATGAACACGTTAAGATTTCAGGCTGTGCTAATAAAGATTAGCGACTGGCCCGTACGGGGATCGAACCCGCGACCTTGGCGTTATTAGCACCACGCTCTAACCAACTGAGCTAACCGGCCGTGCGTGTCGAGCTGAATGTAGCATAGTCCAAGGAGAACTCCTACTGTCCACGGCGCGCCTTTTCAACAGTTCAACAAGCAGTAGCTGGCATTGTTGGTCGATTCAGCCATACAGCTCTGCTGACCACCGTAACAACAACAAAGGTTCTGTCATTTTAGCACTCTCCATGGACACAGTCCATATTGACTTGCAAAAGCTAATTCTTCAGCCAATTTCAATAATCCAGCTTGAAATCCTTAACATGTTCATGTTCTAATTTCTCTGAAATCCATCTTTTACTACAAATGTTCGCAACAGATAGCTGTAAATGAGCGGAAATCAAACTTTCTAGAATGCACAATATGTAAAGTAGTACAAAACAGAATTAACGTTTGGATGCTGCAAGTTCATTGAAATGCTTTTGAATTTGATGAAAAGAAATTGAGCAACATAGTAACGGTAAATTTTTAATCTCTGCATGTTCAGCGCGAAAGTAAAATTATTGGAACACAAAGGCTTCTTCCCACTGCATGTTAGCGTGTAGTCGTCGCCGAGTGGTTAAGGCGATGGACTTGAAATCCATTGGGGTTTCCCCGCGCAGGTTCGAATCCTGCCGACTACAGAGATTTTCACTCTTAGAAGGAGCCTATACCGGCATTATTATAACATGTTGTGACTAGGTTGTTTAGCGTTTTGTAAAATTGACTACAAAAGCGTTGAAGCAATATCTGATCCCGGATACGTTGTTGTCCTATTCTTAGATCAACTTCTAGCAAACCTTCTTCTTGTGCGTATATAACAGTCAGATTGACACCAGTATTGTGTAATTCAAATATAAGCAAAATAAATAGCAAAATATAGAAACATAGCCACCCGGCGGGGATTCCTGCCACTATACTAACCAGGACTAGCATTGTATAATGTTGTCCAGCCACTGTGTTATTTATATGACATAGTACTAGCTGAATTGTACATGGACACACTGATTGGAAGATTTTCTCAAATTTGCTTTCCTTTACTGTATGAAAGCTGTAATGGTACCATTTATTAGCTTTTACGAGACAGAGTGGAATGAAAGAAGAACGCCATAATAATTAACTACTAGGATTGGAAGAAAATTAATTGGATGGTGAGGCTACTGGTTCATGGATTTTATTCAGTTTTTCGTCAGAATGTCAAATGCTGAATACCCACCAATGGCCATAGATTTGTGGTCGGGTAACAGACCAATTACATTCCTACTACGCGGAAAAAACGTTAGTAAGTGTATCCCACCAGGCATGCAAGGAACACACGTTGCCCACCAAATACAAGACACTAAGAAGCATATGTGATGTTAAACAAAATCAAAACCATTTTATTTCCAAAGCAATTAGCGAGGAAAATCAAGCGTGGGAATCGAGCACCAGGAGTCAAACACTGCTATCGCTCACATGATGGGCAAGGGTCCCTCGCCACTATATTAACGAGGACTAGCTGCGAGCACATGCTCCATAAGCCCTAAAAACGGTATCAGTGACTTTCGTTAGACAGATATAAAGAGTGTGTGAGAGAAGGATTGTATGCTACAACTGCTCACACACGCACATGTGTAAACCTAATTATGTGAGTAGTCGTGGCCGAGTGGTTAAGGCGATTGACTAGAAATCCATTGGGGTCTCCCCGCGCAGGTTCGAATCCTGCCGACTACGACCCTTTTGTAGCACTTTTTTTCTTTTTTTTACCGGTAACGCCAAATATCTCAGTTTTCAAAATACGAGAACCGAGATTTCTGCATTTTGTTTTTACAAATTGGTCTGTTACAATATGAAGTAAACTTGAGCAACAAAAAAAAAAAGTACAATGCCTCCCCGTCGGGGAATCGAACCCCGGTCTCCCGCGTGACAGGCGGGGATACTTACCACTATACTAACGAGGATTGGCGTTGGTGTGCATTACGCATCCATCCACACACAACTATATTGAGCAAACTGTATTTGTCCCAGGCAGCAAGGCTCGTGATAGCACCATTCGGTCACTTAACCTTGCCCACCTTGCTACAGTCTAGTCACTTTGTTTTTTATGTGACATAGTACTAGCTGAACACACTGATTAGAACATATTCTCCAATTTTCTTTTACTTTGCGGTGTGAGAGCTGTAATGGTACTGTTTATGAGCTTTTATGAGACAGAGTGGAATAAAAGGAGAGCTACTAGGATTGGAAGAAAATTCATTCGATGCTGAGGCGACTTACTATATGTTTACTATAGATCTGGCATGATGGCGGGCTTCTTCACACACACTTGGTGCTCACACGAGACACATAAACCAAATAGCCATAACATTATGACCACCTGCCTATTATTGTGTAGGTCCCCCTTTTGCCACCAAAACAGCCCTGCCCCATCGAGGCATGGACGCTACTAGACCTCTGATGGTGTGCTGTGGTATCTGGCACCAAGACGTTTACAGCAAATCCTTTAAGTCCTGTAAGTTGTGAGGTGGGGCCTCCATGGATCAGACTTGTTTGTCCAGCACATCCCACAGATGCTCGATTGGATTGAAATCTGGGGAATTTGGAGGCCGAGTCAACACATTGAACTCGTTGTTGTGTTCCTCAAACCAGGCCAGATCCCTTTTTACTTTGTGGCGGGGCGCATTATTCTCCTGAAAGAGCCCAATGCCATCAGGAAATATAGTGTCCATGAAAGGGTGTACATGGTCTGCAAAAATGCCCAGGTAGGTGGTACATGTCAAAGTAACATCTACATGACTGGCAGGCCCCGAGGTTTCCCAGCAGAACATTGTCCAAAGCATCACACTGTCTCCACCGGCTTGCCTTCTTCACATAGGGCATTCTGGTGCCATGGGTTGTCCAGGTAAGCAACGCACATGCACCTGGCCATCCACGTGATGTAAAAGAAAATGTGATTCATCAGACTAGGCTACCTTCTTGCATTGCTCCACGGTCCAGTTCTTATGCTCATGTGCCCATTGTAGGAGCTTTTGGCAGTGGACAGGGGTCAGCATGGGCACCCTGACTGAACTGCAGCCCTACACAGAACAACCTGCCATGCACTGTGTGTTCTGACACCTTTCTATCAGAACCAGCATTAACTTTCTTTCAGCAAATTGAGCTACAGTAGCTAGTCCGTTGGATTTGACCACACTGGCCAGCCTTAACCCCCATGTGCATCAATGTGCCCTGTCCACCCATGACCCTGTCGCCGGTTCACCGCTTTTCCTTCCTTGGACCACTTTTGATAGGCACTGGCCACTGCAGACTGGGAACACCCGGCAAGAGCTGCAGTTTTGGAGATGCTCTCACCCGCGCACGTCCCCGATGACGTCACCAGCCCGGGAACATTCAAAACTTGGTATATTTTGTCTCTGAGTGTTTCCAGATTTTGCTGAGCTATAATTCATTGTGACCCTGCTTGTTTAAACAGACTTTGTTGTTTTTCTGGATACCCTGACTCTGCCTTGTTTAGCGGACTCTGATTATTTTCTGATTCCCCGATCCCGGCTTGTTTATACGGACTTTGATGTTTTTCTGAATACCCTGAACCTGGCTTGCATACCAGACTCCGCCAAATATTTACCTTACATTATACCAAGTCACACATGTTGCCCGCAAGCTTATTGGACGCCATGTCCGCTCTCACCCAGCAGGTTTCTTCATTAACTCAAACCGTCCAAGACCTTCAGTCAAGCCATATACAGCTCCACCAACAGCTCCAACAACTACAGGCGGCGCATTCTGCTTCAGGGAATTCACCTATTGCTGTACCCCCGCCTGCTTCATTATCCCAGGAAGGGGCCACGGCGTTAGAACCCCAAGTGGTCCTCCCAGACAAGTTTGCAGGAGACAGAAAAAGATACCACACCTTTATTACATCCTGCCAGATACTGTTCAACCGGAAACCACGTACATACGTCTCTGATTACGTCAAGATCCATACTGTCATTTCTCTACTCCAGGAGGAACCCCAACTATGGGCTCATCATTTACTGCATACCCAGAGTCCTGTCCTGGATTCTTGGACTGCTTTTCGACATGCACTGGATTCTATGTATGAAGATCCGTTTAGAGTTTCCACCACTACCACTAACTACAGGTCCTCAAAAAAGGGCGCTGCCCAGTAGAGGAATATATCACGGAATTCCTCCGCATATCTCTAGAGACCACGTGGAACGAATCTGCGTTACTGGATCAATTTCGTCTGGGCTTATCGGACGCGCTTAAAGATGAGCTGGCACGAGTCGGTATTCCCAACTCCTTGGATGACCTTACCAACTTGGCGACCCAAATTGACCGCCGCCTGAGAGAAAGAAAAGCCGAACAGGGCCCCATGTCCTTTACTCCAGGTTTCAGCCGCTTCCTGGCACTGTATCAGCCTTCGGGACGACAGATTACCGCCCCAGAACCTGTTATTTTTGACGGCGCAGAAGAATATGAAGTGGAGGAGGTATTGGATTCCAGCATCCAAAAAAGACAATTACAATATCTCATTCACTGGAAAGGCTATGAAGCAGAGGATAGGTCATGGGAACTCGCGAGAGATGTGCATGCTCCCACATTGGTTCGTGCTTTTCACTTCAGACATCCCGATCGTCCTAAACCTTTGCGTGTTTTTCTGGTTACCCTGACCCTGGCTAGGGGCATCACTTACATCTATACTAAAAGGGGGCAGGCTGGTGTTATAAATACACAATAGGGTATGGGCAACACACAAGGGGGTTAGGGGTATCACATAAAGGGGGCTGTCAGGGGGCATGAAAACATAATAGAGGCCTGACTAGGAGCAATACACAAGGTTGTGGGGCCATTACATGATAAATCAATACTTAAGGGATTGATATAATTATAAATAGAATGGGAGGGAGGCTAACATTAGAATTTTTTGTAATTCTAAAAAAAAAAAATCTCTTCTGCTCTGGACTACTCTTCCAATGATGCTCAGCCAGTATCATGGTGGGCACCTGGCTGGCTGAGCATCATGGGAATTGTTATTCACAGCTAACATCTGCAGCTTTATCAACTGCATTTCCCATAATGCTCAGCCAGCTTGGGTGTGCTATCTGGGTGCTGGCTGGGGCATTGCCTGGATGGGCAATCTGGATCTTTGGAAGGCTTCTGTGTGCAACCTTGGTGCAAAGTGGTGCTTTGGAAAGTTTTGTTGTTGCAATCAGGTGCTGTGGGTGTATGGGATGTGGGGGCAACAATGTATGGAGGGCAGGAGAATTCAAGTGAAGGGCTCTGACAGGGCCAGACTGGGACTGAAAAGCAGCCCTGGAAACATTTGGAGACCAGCCCCATATGGTTTATCTCGCGGTCGAGCTCTTATACCCACACGCACCCCTAATACATACCCGAGTCACACTATTTGCCATACAAATAACTATAAAACATTATTTTTATCACATTATTTGCATTAAAATACCAGAAAGCAAAAGTGTTAAAAGGCCCTAATAAATTAAATACATTAGACATAATGGAATCAAAACATTTGCTACTACAAAGATTTTTAGGTGAAAAGTTCCATTTTATTCGGTGGAACAAAACAGTGATCACATTATTCTTCACAATATTCTTGTAAGAAACGTTTATTTCATGTAAACTATTTTTTCATATTTAATAAAAGCTGTGATTGAGAAAAATATTTGTTTTGTTTTTATTACCTTTTATCTGCCAACATGCCCCCCCCCCAGTTATGCACATCTGCCCCCAGGCTTGCCACTCTGCCCCTAGAAATGCCCTTCACCCCCCTCTATGCCACTCTGCCTCCCTGATATACCGTATACCCTCATATATGCCACTCTGGCCCATGATATGCCTTTTAACCCCCTATATGCCACTCTGCTTCCAGAAATGCCTTTTAACCCCCTAAATGCCACTCTGCCTCAAGAAATGCCTTATACCCACTCTGGCAAATAGGAGTTTAAAAGGCATATCATGGGACAGAGTGGCATATAGGGGGTTAAAAGGCATTTCTGGAGGCAGAGTGGCATATATATGGGGTAAAAAGGCATTTCTAGAGGCAGAGTGGCATATAGGGGGTATAAGGTATATCTGGCGGCAGAGTGGCATATCAGGGAGGTAGAGCGGCATATATGGGGTTAAAAGGAATATCAGAGAAGCAGAGTGGCAGATAGGGGTTTATAAGGCATATCTGGGGGACAGAGTGGCATTTGGGGATATAAGGCATTTCTAGGTGGCAGAGTGGCATATAGGGAGTATAAGGCATATCTGGGGGGGCAGGTTGACAAATAAAAGGAAATAAAAACAAAAAAATGAATTTTTTCAATCATAGTTTTTATTAAATATGAAAAAATAGTTTACATGTGAATTAATATTTACAAGTAAAACTTTTTTTCTTTTTGTGTAGTCTTATATTCGGGCTTTTTCTTTTTTTCCTAAATAAATATTCAAATATGGGGGGTTGTCTTATATCAGGGATATCTATTAATCGAGCAAATATGGTAAATGCATCCGTGACGATTTCAGTACATTCTTCATAATTATATTGTATGTAGTCGTGGCCGAGTGGTTAAGGCGATGGACTAGAAATCCATTGGGGTCTCCCCGCGCAGGTTCGAATCCTGCCGACTACGTCTATTTTGCCTATTGCATAGAAATGTACAAATTAGCAAGAAGCCCTTTTTTAAAGCTCTTTAAATAAATTAAATCCCATTCATTTTTATGTTTTCATTTGTGGGGATTCTAGAAAACAATCTTCCCCTGTAAACACAGGTTTTACATGCTTTACCATTTCTTGGAAAAATTAGGTCCTTCTCTGTACTGAAAAAAAGAGAAATAAAATTACTGGCCCGTACGGGGATCGAACCCGCGACCTTGGCGTTATTAGCACCACGCTCTAACCAACTGAGCTAACCGGCCTCATATGATCTGGTGTTTCACACATATCAGTTTCAAGATTGTTAACTGACACAGGAGTCTCTATGGCCGCAGTACACATTGATTTGCAAAAACTAATTATTTAGCCAATTGTGTTGAAGTTCTAAATATATAGACATGGGCACAAAACAACAAGGTTTAACATCTTCATGTTCTAATTTTATTACACATGTTCACAACACAGGTAGATGTAAAGGGGTGGAAATCAAACTTTCTTATAATGCACCAATATTTCTTAGGAGCAGGATACAGAAAACTAAGTCAGTCAAATTTAGCCAATTTTGTTGAAGTTCTAAATATATAGACATGGGCACAATACAACAAGGTTTAAAATCTTAACATGTTCATGTTCTAATTCCTCTGAAATCGAAATTTTATTACAAATCTCACAACACAGATAGATGTAAAGGGTTGGAAATCAAACTTTATTATAATGCACCAACAGTTTGCATTTCCTTGTTTCCATCTATGTAGTCGTGGCCGAGTGGTTAAGGCGATGGACTAGAAATCCATTGGGGTCTCCCCGCGCAGGTTCGAATCCTGCCGACTACGTATGTTTTTGTGTATAAATTTGCAGCAAGAACTTTAATTTAATTATACAGTATACAGATTTGCGAGAATCCTTTTCTTCTTACTCATAATCCCCCACTATCTCAGTGTAGAACAGGAAAGCATTCTGTTTTTTATTTGTTAGAAATGGGTGTATTACAATAAGATGTATATTTCTGAGATCAACTTCTAACGCGTAGAATTCAAATGCAAGCACCAAAAAAAAAAAAAACGCAACCTCCCCGTCGGGGAATCGAACCCCGGTCTCCCGCGTGACAGGCGGGGATACTTACCACTATACTAACGAGGACTGGTACTTCAACCACTTCTTCATGTTACAAAGTACTGGCTGGTGTATATACACTGACACACTGATCAGAACATCTCAATTCGCTTTTTACGGTATGTGAGCCGGGATGATTGCTTTCACGAGACAGAGTGAAATGAAAGAGGAACACTGATAAAATTGATAACTAGGATCTGAAGAAAATTATTTGGCTGCTGAGGAGACTGGTTCTGATCTAGATCTATTATAAAAGTGTGCGACAGCAGGGACGGACTGGCCAACCGGTCCGTGTGCCGGTCGGCCAGCAGACTCACATTCAAAACGCCGGCGTCTAATGAAGTTAAAGGGGCCGTCCTGCACACACACCGCCGCTCAATGGTCGTGCCTCAGCACATATTCCCACGTCTTAAAAGGGGTGGGACAAAGATCTGAGGCACGGTCATTGGGTGGTCATTGCACACCGGCCCCTTTAACTTCATGAATGCCTTTTAACCCCCTGTATGCCACTATGTCCCATGATTTGCCCCTGGCATATAGGGGTATAAGGTATTTCTGGAGACAGAGTGGCATATAGGGGGTTAAAAGGCATTTCTGGAGGCAGAGTGGCATAAAGGAGGTTTAAAAGGCATATCATGGGGCAGAATGGCATATAGGAGGGTATAAGGCATATCATGGGGCAGAGTGGCATATAGGAGGGTATAAGGCATTTCTGGGGGCAGATTGGCAAATAAAAGGAAAAAAATATATTTTTCTCAATCACAGCTTTTATTACATTTGAAAAAAATAGTTTACATTAAGAAATAAAAGTTTCTTACAAGAATATTCCGAAGAATAATGTGATCACGGTTTTGTTCCACTGAATAAAATGGAACCTTTTCATCTAAAAATGTTTGCTGTAGCAAATGTTTTGATTCCAATATGTCTATTTATTTGGGCCTTTTAACACTTTTGCTTTCTGGCATTTTAATGCAAATAATGTGATAAAAAGAATGTTTTATAGTTATTTATGGCAAATAGTGTGACTTGGGTATGTATTAGGGGTGCGTGTGGGTAAAAGAGCTCAACCACGAGATAAAACTATATGGGGTTGGTCTCCAAATGTTTCCAGGGCTGCTTTTCAGTCCCAGTCCGGCCCTGTGTGAAAGTAGGGATGAGACTGAAGTCATGGAGACAGGCAGGGTCATGGAAGAAGATAATACTTAGGTATCAGACAGCTGAAAGGCCAGGCCAATTCCTATATATTTTCTCTATAGTGATTACCCTATATCCCTTGTATTACAATATCCCCACAATTTTCACTGAACAGTCACTACATTCTCACTTGTAATCAATGAAGCGTTCAAGGATTTTATTCCGTTTTTAACAGTGTCAAATGCTGCATGCCCACCAAGGGCCATCGATTTCTGGTGAGGCAAGTGACCAACTACATTCCCACTACACAAAATAAAATGAGTTAATAAGCACATCCAAGACATGCAAGGAACAAGCTTTGCCCATCACATACTAACAAGCATTTGGAATATTAAACAAAATCACAAGCTTTTAAGAAATTCAAAACCAATTTATTTTCAAAGCAAATAAACATGAAAAGGAAAAAATAAAAGATTTCATTTTGAGATCACAAAAAAAAAAAATCCTTCTAATTTAAATATTTAAATTGCACACGCTTATGTATTCTTGAACACGGACGACTAAGATTTTAAACGACCAGTGAAAGCATTGTCTTAACAGTACAATAAAACTTTCCTGTTTATTGACACGTGAATAACCAATTAAACCTCCTTAAGTGTATATTTAAGGAAGTTATTTTAATACAAAATAAAAATCACAGTAACATTCACTGGAATAAAGCTTCAATTAAAAGTTTTTTGTGTTTTTTTTTTATTACACAAAATGTAATGTACAATATTTATACACTGTCACCTAGGTCTGTAAACAAAGTTTCCTTGTTGATATTTATCACTTTCAGGAAGCTGTCCAACACAAAGTAAAGTTGTGTTTTCATCTTTGTATTGGAAAAGAAAAAAAATAAAGGAAAAAAAGGAAAGAAAAGCAACAACAAAATATATTGTCTTCGATAAAATACTGCTTTCAACTTCCCACTTAGTTTTGCTTATCACCCTTTAGAGCTTGTAGTCTTTCTAACAAGGGAGGGTGGGAATAATGCCACATCGAAAACATCCAGTCAGACACTGGAAATCCTAAATTATCCTTGTTTAATTTAATTAGGGCAGCATATAAATCTTTTGCTTTTCCAAGGTTTTTCGCAAATGCATCTGCTTGGAATTCAAATCTTCTGCTTAACATGGTGAGGCAGAATGAAAGAACCTGTAAAGAGAGAAGGGATTGTATTTTAAAGTCTACATCTTGTGCTTTTTTTTTTTTTTTTTTTTTTCTTTTCTTCTTCTTAAAAACTCCACTTTACATTGAAAACAAAACCCATTAAAACGTACTGTGCTAAACATTTTAGAAAAACAGAATTCTTATAGACACATATCTCAATAGACTAGTAAGCACAGTGGAGGATGTGAGACGCTGTGTCAGAGTACATTATCACCCATGGCAGTGTTGCTAGAGTTATGTCCAGGTTACTTAACAGGTAAACATAAAGGGAGAGAAAGAAAACAAATCCTCCATATTTTCAGAAATGTCCACAACCCTTTTGTAAATGTGTCTGACAGATTTGGTTTTACCCACATACAGATTGCACATGCAACCCATTAAGGTTAAAATACACTTAATGTGCATCTGCTTCTGAGGGCTATAACTCAATGAACAGAAGTCCATTCGCTTATCTTTTTTAATTAAAAAAAAAATATGCAAAGTTGCTTTAATATATTAGCGCATGTTTTTTTTTTACATTTTTTTGCAGGGAGGCATTGTAGAGTGCACGGGGCACACCATTCTTCAGATCATTATGAAGACGTTAAAGAAACAAATTGCTGGCACAAACAGATGGAGTTTACACTAAAAGTAAATACCAGTTAATTTTTAATGATAGGTTGGCTACAAATGTATCAATACAACATTTTACTTAACCTGTTAGCTTGGAACACTCCTTGGTTAGTTATATTTTAGTACCATTGTGTACAAACTACTTTTAGTGTACCAACTGCTTGCTCCCCCGCAGTTGCTGTCATAACTTCTGAGTGCCGGCATAGCCACCTCTTAAACATAGGAACTGCATTCTCTATGGAGGCTGTGCTGACTAAATGGGCTGATTGGGGACTCAGAGCTCTCCCTTGTAACTAGCCCATTGAGTAGTGGAGCACCCGATTGCTCAAGAAGGCCAGAATAAAAGAATACAGGGATGATATCAAAGACCCAAGTCAAAAAATATGGCATTTAAAGAAAAAAAAAAAGTGCTGTAAGCCATTTTACCAGTGTAGTACAATACATAAAAATAAGATGAACAGCTGAATAGCATACCTCATTGTAAGGAGAAAAGATAAACTGGAAGATAATCATCAAGCCAATCAGGGTGGGTTGTGTAGCATGAAATCCAAAGGCAGAAAAAAGTTCTGTACGGCCAATCAGTACAGCAAACAGGAAAAAGCAAAGGAAAGAATTCATCTGAAGGTAAAACAGACATTGTTAGTCCAACAAGAGTAATTATAAAGTAACAGTGGTGTATAAACCTCCCTCGAAAGCTTCATATTTGATGTAAAACTAACACTGTCCTCAAGAACAGGTATGAAAAAAATGCTCTAAATGTTCATAAGCGATATAGATATATATATATATATATAGCAAATTCGTCTTTTTATGACACCAGCCACACCCTGGTGACTTGTTTAATTTTAGCCACAGAGGGATCAACATTGTAATTGCCTTGAACTGTGAATGAGGCTACCATGGCATGTTGCCCAGTATGAAATACTGCATTAAGCTAAACGAGTTTCATGCTTGTTTGGTTGACAGCAATTCTACAACAAAAAATGCCTAAAGACTTTACAGATCACAGTATCAATTCTGTACATAGTATTAATATACACCCAATATATAAAAAAAACTAACTCATCATTAAAGATAAAATGCAGAAATAGTTTCGGAAAGGTTTACTCTCACCAACCTGACTGATCACAATATTCTTTACAGTGTGGCCCAACTTCCAATGACCTAGCTCATGGCCAAGAACAGCAAGAACCTCTTGGTTATTACAGCCTTGCTTCTTGTTCACATTCTAAAAAAAAAATTAAAAAAAAATATAGTAAAACACGGTTATAGAATTTTCTAAGTAGACGGTCAAGATATGCAGAGTAAACGCCTCCTCCCCTTCAATCCCAGGGGTTTTTGGTTTATGTCAGTTCAGCGATTATTCTCTTTTCCTGCGAATAGTGTACCTGTGTAAACTTTATATTGTTTTTTTCAAGGAGAAATAGAGCTTTCTTTGGATACCATAGTTAAATAATTAGCTGAAAATTTAGAAATGAGAGATTTAGTAAAAACTAGCGAAAATTAGAAAGAAAAATAAAAAACCACCAAATTTTCCCTCTGAATCCTCACAAAATTAGGTAAAGTGATGGAAAATCCCCTCCAAGTTTATCAATTCAGGTGTCCTGATTTCAGAAATACCTAATTTATATAGATTTTCCATACTTTCCCAGCACTTATAGGGAACAAACTATAAGGTGTACATTATTTGTAGAATTTTTATGCTTATGGCTTAGCGGGTTTGGGGGTTGTGAACGGGGGCAGGAGGGTTATACTAGGTAGATGTTGTGTTAGGGCAATGGGATGTAAGGTTTTTTTTTATTATTATCTTTTCTATATTTTTTTATCTTGTGTATATATATTTTTTTTTTATTTATTTATTTTAAATGTTAGAGGTCCTCTTAGGGACCTCTTGAACATGTTATTAATGATGTCACAATGACATCACTTAGCTCGCTGTTTTTTTTTTTATTATTTATTGTATTTCATTAATTTTTTTAAGACTTTTTTTTTTTTTTAAATCATTTACCCACCCCCCCCATATTTCGTTTTTCAGCATGGGAGGAGGGTGAGAAACATGGTTTCTCACTCTCCTCCCCGTGATCCCTCTGCACCTATGACACTGTGATCTCTTTGCAAGTCCCCACAGACTTGCATAGAGATCACAGTGTCTGTGCCTCATCGGAGGACAGGATATCCCCAGGTGAGAGATAGAAAGGGGGAGAATAGTAAATGCATACTCTTAAAGAATGAAGTAAAATATAACGGCTCCCAACCTCTGTAGTACTTTAGAGATTAAAAGACCGGCTAGGCCACTTGGCAGGCAGGACAAAAGCCTGGTTCATGGGACTGTCCTACAAACTATGTGCAATACCAACAATAATTATTTCCAAATAAAACTGTTAATCTGCACAAAATAGTGAGGTAAACAACAAAAGAGCATACAAATTACTCAGCTCTATCCGTCATATCAGCTGAATATCCATTTTATGAGCCTTACTGGTGGCCACTAAACCTTTTGAAGAACCACCTCTAACATTTTCATTAGAAATGGTTCTCATTTTGCTCACTTTGGGTCTGAATTTTGTTTCAGTATTCTCATTTTCTGGTGTCTCCTCCGTGGACTCTTTGTTTAGGGGTGAGTAGTCCTCAAGAAGCGTATCAAATAAAACAATCCGCTTGTTCTTGAAGAAACCATAAAAGTAAGCATTGCTGTGTGATGAGCGCTTTGAACCTATCCAAAAGAAATGTCTGTGTTAAACCGATGGCAAAGCATAAGCTAATAGACATTTAGATAGTTTGTACTTTATGACCTGTGTCCAGAGTGTTTCAATCTAGTGATCTAGAGCCAAACTTTTCAACTTTCTCTACAACATGGTAGTAGTGGGCAATCAGTAAATTAATGGACAGTCAATACTAAGAAATATGGTTATCAGAAAAGAAAAATGTACTTAGGATTTATTCACGCTGCCCGGACTAAGCACCGGGGACTCAGAAGCACCAGTATTTGAGGTCTGATTATAAGACGACCCCGATTATAAGACAAGGGGTATTTTTCAGAGCATTTGCTCTGGAAAAAACCTTGTCTTATAATTCGAGCAAATACGGTATATAACAAAATAAATAAACCCTCCTTTACCCACTACCTAGTCTTTATACATTTCTATATGCATTGGAATCGCCAATATCATTCAAAACAAAAAGGTAGGTATTTACCTTCAACAACATAGACTTTGGTGAGTGGGAAGTCAATGCTCCGTGCCATAGCCTCAATTGCCTCTTTTAACTCCCCCTCAGGTAGTGGTATAAATTTGTCAAATAAGGGTGCAATATAATCTGCATATATTGTAACAAGGACCTAAATGAGAAAGATAATTAATGCTTACGATGTCAGCAATATGTACCAAATCATATTAAACAACAATAACAAGGAGGTAAAATCAATCTCACCAGAGAAACCACCAGCGTAAAGAGCCATGCATAGATGAAGAAATAGTCACCGCCTATTTTGATGATGTACAACAGAAGAGCAGTCACTGGAAGGAGAATGCACTGGGTAACCAAGAACTTCTTTATGGCATCTTTAAAAAAGAATGTCAACGTCTGCAAAACACATACAAAACATAATTATTAGTACCTCATTAAGTGTTTTTCAGTACATCATACTGTTCCTGCAAAGAAACCAGTTTTCTCATTTAGAGATGGGAACCTAGTGTTCATCTTGGGAAACAATGTTTATCAGGCCCATTTCAACCCATCATAAATATGTAAAAAATGAATTTTTTTTAAATTTTTTTTATTTAAAGGGTTTTTGACTGCTCTCCCTGTACTTGCTCTCACCATTCTGTCGTGCAGTTTAAAAAAAAAAACCCTCCTTGACGAAGCTAATCTAAAGAAGTATTAACGCTATATACAATATAAGCCAAATCACTGTGTGGAAAGCCTTTCCAACATTGCAAGTGACTTACAAACAATTAGCGTCCATATCTCACCTGCTGGTTGAACCCGTGTCGTTCCTCGATAACAAAAGTGTTGTAGAGGCTCCATGGAAGACCAGTCAAGGCACTGAAGAGGGTGGCGAGGAGAAGGAACGCCAAGGAATGAACAATCTAAAAGATTTCATATATTTTTATTAAAGGTTATAAGAAATCACTTTACAGCTTACATGTAAGGCAGATTATAGTTATATATTTTTTTTTTTTTTTAAAGTGTACTGAAAAGTAAACATGTGGTTTGATAAAAATCGCTAAGTGGCTTTAATAAAATTGTGTCAAATTAGCGCAACTACGCCTTACCTCATATTCTGAACCAAGACCCATCTGATCCAGAATCTGTTCTGACACATTCCACAGGAAGGGAATGCCTCCTAGAGCAAGGATGAGCTACAGACATAGAAAGCAGTTTCAAGACAAAGAAAAATCAAGTACCGCTTTTGTGGAATGACATTGCAGAGTTATCAGAGCTCATCACATAAAGTACAGATACGAGACACCTTTTCTTTTCTGCTTAAAAAAAAGAGGGCTGGGGAGGGAGTGCACACTGAAACACATACAGCATGTTGAGAGAATTTATTGTTTTGACTTTGCTTTTCACCTCACTTGGACAAATTCCTGCAAAAGCCCTTTTAGATGTTTTTTAGGATGTTCTTTGGCAAAATAAAATGAAGGCTTGATAAGAAGAACGGCCAATTTGATTCCACTACTGATGACAATTTTGCTTGAAACACAATAAACTTGTTTGTAGAATTTGGAAGCCAGCTTATGGGTTTAATAACTTTGTAGTGCTTTATCTATAGAGATCGAGATCAGGGCAAAATATCAAAAGCAGAGGCATCAGCAGTAACAGGATCAATAGATACTTGGATCATGGAATTAACCTAATACACCGATTAACATTATGGTTGAATAACCAAAGAAAATATTGAATATAACATACAGTGCCTTCTACTTCAGAGTATAATCCTGACCAAAAGCCGAAAGTACTTTTATCCAATTGATAAAGACGAGATTTTTCAAACGTTTCAGGATCCATTATGTTTCCAAGTTCTGCTGGGACATGTGTTGTAGTACGATAAATTTTCCGCTGCAACCAAAAATACAAGAATCAATTTTTGGTGTAAGATTTATGTCGCACCATAATTACAATAAATAAAAGAGCATGATTTGGTATGGGACAAAAACAGCTGACAGAAATATATCTACTTGAGCAAAAAGAATAATGGTTAACCAGCCACGGCCTAACTGCGAACTTAGTCGCTGTACGGCAGTGACACCAGGTACAGCCATCAGTTCCGGCTGTCTTTTTTTTCCCTGGACTATGTAGCCTGCCCACATGCAAAAAAACAAACACATTTATTTTATTTCAGTGACATCTATCTGTTATTACGCTAATAGAGAATAATGCGAGACTCATGCCATCATACGCACTTTATGATTGAGTGTCCCCTTCCAATTATTGCTTTTTCCCTGCCTCGCAAATGCATAAAGAAGTCACCTCTTCCCTCCCTTGGGGTCTGCTAATTGTGATTTTGTGTTCCTCGACAAGTAAAGAATGCATATAAAACTCCTATATAGTATATGATTTTTGCTGGCCAAGCTACATTGGACAAAAGGTTAGGAGCCAGATCTAAAAATCTAGGAGTCATGGCTACTTGGCTTCTGGAATTTGACAAGCAAGCTTTACAGTATTGGGCCCATGTACCAATCTAGAAGATCCGCTGCTTGTCAACAAACATTTTTCTTTTAGGTGATGATATGAATGCATACGATTACATTGCACAAACCACAGTTAAATGTGGTTCAGAATCATAAATGTTAATGTGACATGGAGAAATGGTAACATGGCCTGGATGCGAAGTCTCATTGACCTTGTTACAGACAATACTTTTCAACCGTGGTGTCAGTGATGTATCCTGGCCCAGGCTTGGGGCAGATCTCACTTTAGGGCAATAAAGTGCCCCCTCATGACCCTTCGTAAAATGGGCCAGTTACGAGGGAGACCATCCTTCATAGACTTCATTAAAAGGCGGTTGCGCACCTTTAAGATACGGTGCATGAAATTCCATTACAGAGGTGGAGGCACTAAGGTACTGCCCAAGGTGGGCCCCAAAGCTAAATACACACACACACACACACACACACACACACACAGTAAATGGGTCACATGCATGCAAAGTGCTTAATATGGATAAACCGTACAAAAATCTATATTGGTGTCCATGGTGATAGCGCCACATTTTATAAACGTGACGCTGGATAACTCAACATGTACAAGGACCAATGTTTCACCCATCCGTTTCGACCAGTAACCCTTTTTACACACAGCGTCACTAACACAAAGCCAGCTCTCCCTCCTGTTTAACACAGTCTGACATGGACCCCCCGACAGACTGTAGGCCTCCTCCAGCGCACAGTCTTCACTTTTCCCACGCCAATTGTTAGCTAACCTGTCTGCTGGCCAGGTAGGCCTCCCACAGGTACACGATCCATGAGAAGAGCAGCACTGCATAGAAAATCTTATTCTCCACAGACACTTCCGACATTAGCTGCAACATGACGGCAGCTAGAGAATGACCAGGCACCGGCCGGTACGCGAGAAGCAGGCAGCAGCAAAACGCGCATTGACTGAAGCCAGGCACCTCTTGTATGAGCTATTCTGATTCGCTGGAGCGTGGGTGCTGTTTGTAAGCCCTCGTTCCATTGGCCTGAGTGACTGAACGTCCACGCGCATTGGGCGAACTGGCTCGGCTCGATTATGTTATCGATTTGTTGAATTTAGCACTCGGCCCAGAAGGCTACTCGTGATTGGTCAGCGGGGATTGTGATCGTCATTCTGTTGCAACCCATCAATGCGCGAGACGTTAGGGCAGCTTGCCTTTCCCGTTTTTGTTTTAGGCGCTAGAGAGAAAAGCGGACAAGTCGGTACTTACCATGGTGGTCCAAAATACCGAAACATTTCAACAGCAAAGTGGCTCGCACGGTATATAGTTGGCAATATAAAATATGACATCTTTGTTGGGTGGGGGTGGAGTGTTACCGAAGTCTTTCTGCACGACAATTATGTGGGCAACGAACATTGCTACAACATAACGGTGGTGTCGCTTCCCAAATACTTTACAAGAAAAAGAAAAAAAAAAGTTTCGTCATTGCATCAGGAAATTGCAACCAACGTTTCTAACGTTACGATAAATAAACGTCCTTGTATGAAGATTTGAGTTTAGTCAAAAGGTGGAGAACCTCAAAAAAGAAGATGCTGTTTAAGCAGTCAACTAAGCCAACCTATTAAGAAACTAAACAAAAAATGCTTAGCCGGAAATTTTTAGGTCTCAATATACACTTTAAGCTCAAAAGGACAGTCGAGCCCGGTTGTCCTTTTGAGATTAAAGTGCATATTGAGTACCTTGTTAGTACCTTAATACGCATTAAAACTTGGTAAACAAAATAAAATCATTGCCAATCAGTGGCAAAAAATGTGCTTTCTGCAAGGCCAGCTATTGACCAAAAAGAAACCAGACAGGAAGCCTCAATGCCATACACACAAACAAGTCTTTTTCCCCCTATTTAGAACTACAGTCTAGACAATCTTTACTTCCCATAGAGACCTCAGTTACAGCCTTGTCTAACCAGCCATTCGTGTACACATTGGGGCCATTTGTGATAGCTGACAACTATCGGAGTTGCCTGGCACCAAGAACTGCCTTGGCTTTTGTCGCATGGAGGCATGAGCTAGTGGTGGCAAGCAGTGCTTGGCTTAACACAATCTCCTGTAAGCCGAGAAGGGAGGGCTCCAAAAGGGAGAGCGGAATACATAGGGGGATGTTTGCTGAATCCCTCCGTGCATTTGAAAATGCCAATGATAGTCTGCTGCTGTGTAAGAGTAGTAATATAACTCTTTGTGAAGCTTTGTATCCCACAAAGAACCCGACAAAACGTTGTTAATAAATATACTGCTCACCGAAATTGGGTTGTCACAGTTCATTGATTTTAAAAAAGGGTTACATTATATAACCATGGTAAAGAAATTAAAAAAAAATAACTGGCCGCAAGGATTCCAACATTTACGAATCCCCAGTAGACCTGCTTTTGAAGACAACTCTTTGTTGCAGCCCAAATTACTCCATTGTTAAGTTTACGTTTATGAGCGGGGGGGGGATTACATGATAGGGTACCAATGACATAGCGCCTGATCTCGGCATGGTTTTTACCAGCATGCCAGCCAATTGAATTTACAGTAGATCAGCTAGAAGCATACTGGAACCTTAATCCTCCTCCTCACACAGCTCTGGATTCCCATGGTAGCAAGCAGCCCTATTTGGGAGAAATTAAGTAACAATTTTACTTTTTTCTCTGTTTGCAGAAGCTGATGATCAGTCTACAACATATCTGCAGCATTCTCTTTAGTGTAACAGGAAAGCCAGTGCAGTTTAACATTAAAGTGGCAAACATGCTCTGGGGAGGTAAGATGACTGCTAAACCAGTAGCCTCTCCTAAGCTACAGAAAAGTTTTCTCTGTGGTCATCATTACCAGCTGCAAGTTTTTATCATGTATGTACTGACAATGAAAGGGCCAAAGATGACATCAATCAAAATAAAGTGCAGTTAAGCATTAAAGAAGGTTTTAATTCATTGAGTTCTAGCAACCTTCTGTATCCATAAACCTGAAGGCTAAGGCTACTATTGTTGTCAGTTGTGACATCTTGGGTCTTTCCTTGCTGAAATGACCACACCGAGTTGATTCTTTTTGGAAATGCAAATCATGACCTTTGCTGCATAGATTTTTAATAGTAATGTGCCATTCTATTGTGTACCACAGACCTAGTGAAGCTAGTGAGCTTTTTTCACAATAAAGTATAAAACCATGTTGAACAATAGATGAAACAAATAAAAATTCATTTACGTTAGAAAAATAAAACCTTTATTAACATTTTAAATAGATTTTACTTTTTATTAAACAACTTCTTTACTACTCCATCTTCTTTTCTTAATATTCCCCTCTATTCTTATTCTTTATGCCAGACTGGCACATCCCATTTTCCCTACCCCTATAATAACCACCGGCCCCTATAATACCATTTCCCAACTTTTTTCATGAGAGGGTGACATTCCATGGTGTCCAGGAATCCGTTAGTAGCAGCTGCACTTCTGTCACGTGGGCTGGTGAAAGAAGCATTGTCCAAACCATCTTGGTATGCTGAAGGGGACATACCAAGAGTCAGGGTTCAGGTAAACAGGTCGGTTAGAAGCCCAGTTGCAAGGGATACCAGAGGCTCTGTTTGTACCCCAGGATGCATATTGACAGGTAGGAAAGTACAGACAGACAAAAAGGAAAACACCAACGGCTGGATATTATTTTAAAACAGTCTGTATTGGATTAAGCAGACAGGTAAATGGAACACGGAACTGGTCTTGACTGGCAATATGGCAGAAAAAGCCCTCGCACGGGGCACAGTCAAGCCGGGTCAGAATCAGAAAGACGAATCAATGCCGAATCGGAATCCAGGAGCAGAGTCAGAATAAGTTGGGTCAATACCAGGAGATCACGATTAGGAGCCAAATCAGGAGCCAAGAGCAAGGTCAGGATAAGCCAGGTCAAAATGGGAACAGCACAGGGCCAGAAAGCAGAGAATCAGCAAAGCTAAATACACAATGCAAAAGCCCAGACAGAAGGGCAGAGCGGGGGTATAAGGGCAGGGCTACACTAAGGTAACGTGGCTCAGCTAAAATTAGTAGTGGGTGCTCCAGAGGGAGCAGTGACCACTAGTGGCTGCAGATAGGCATGGTAGTAGGTATCAATATTACATAGTCCAGGCAGGCAGGGTGGAATCCTAACACTAAGACATTTTGGAGAATGCTATGCTTCCAACTTTGTTTACAAAGTCAATGCAGCTGCATTATATATTTTAAAAGGACAATTTTAGTTTAAAACTGTGGAGTCAGTTGTTACTATAAACGTACATGTAGCACATACATATCCATTGTGTATCAACACATACAAAACTGTTCAAAGTTTTTAGGCAGGTGTAAAAAAAAAATACTGTAAAATAAAAACACTTCAAAAAATACGTTCATAGCTTTTTTTTTAATCATTTAACAAAATAACAGTAATTTATGGTAGGAAAGAAAAAAGACTTGGGTCCATCCATCCTTCAACCTATCTTTCTTGCTTTTGATCATAGAGCCCTGTCCAGGTCAGAACATCTCTTTCAGAACAATTTTGAACTGGCACAAAGAGACAAGAATAAGTGGTCAAAGGGGTTGCCCTGGCGCCCTAGAAGTATGTAGTTACGTCACAGCATCTATGGTCCTCAACATTGCCGTTTCTTTGTGCATCTGGAAATCCCTTGTCGGCCTTGAAATTTGTGCCTCGGAGAGACCTTGGTGATGCAGTATAATTACCTTGTGTCTTGTTGCTGTGCTGTGGTGTCATGGTGTATGACTTGACATTAAAGTCTTCAGCAACCTCACCCTGTTAGTCAGCTTGGCTGTTCACCCAGTTTGTTAATTATTGTGTGTCAACTTACATATAACATTGATAATTAGCACCCGTTTATTATAATTCTTTAATCATACACCTAACTGCATTCCTACAAAATTCCTGAGTTTGCGCAAGTGTACATAGAAGAATTGATAGTGTTTTAAATGTAAAGGGTGGTCACACCAAATATTGATTTGATATTTGTCTTATTTGCGTTTTGTTAAATGATAAAAAATATACTATTAGCATGTCTATTTTTGAAAGCATTCTTAATTTACAGCATGTTTTCCCACCTCCCTAAAACTTTTTAATAGTACTGAATATATATTTAAATGTATGAATCATGCAAATAATGTTAGTTGTGATTCTTATTGTTTGTGCAGTGCTCAGACATCATCAATGCTTTGCCTCAATTTTATTGTAATAAAGATTGGTAGGAAAAGAGAATATAAAAGATAAGAATGAAAAAGATATTCACAAACGCCACCACAGTGCTATGGCTAGAGGAAAAAACAAACATATCTTAGCTTTCGTAATTAAAAAATAAATAAATCTGGGATTTCACCATATTCAGACCTTAACAAAATAACATTTGCCTGATACATTTTAATTCCATCTCACTAGGGTAAATTAGGTAAAGTTTGTTTTTTTTCCATTTTTTTTTTCCATCTTGTGTCCATAATGTCAGATATCATCATCAGCCCTTTCTTGATACTTGATGAATACTATTAGCATTATAAATCCCAACAAAGTACACAATGACCCAAACACAAGATAAGCAATGCCAAGAAATGGGTTTTTCCCTCCCATCCAGGAGACACTGCTGAACACAACCTTCTTGCGCCCTTCAAAACTTAAAACAGGAAAATCTGAAGAGAAGTTAAGGTTTTGAACAATACATGAAAATGGTTATAATGCCTTTTTTAGTTAGCTGCCTCAAACCAATTTACCAGTTTGGGCATATAGTGTCCAAATTACAGACATATTCACTTTTTTTGTACATTTTTTTTGTAAGTCATTTGTCATCTTATATTAGGCAAAAAAAAGGATACTGTAAATGATCTTTAGCAAATACTGCCCCACAGGAAGTCCTTCTGTGAAATTTCCACTCTCAATTCTACGATACAATTTCCGAAAAGTTGGCAAAGCAGCTGTACGCATCCAAACAATGAAATCCTCGTTGATAAAGCCATTGTTAAATGGGTCGTCAGACAGGTTGAAAACTGGGTTTGACCAGTTCAAAGGCTTTACAGTAACTGTGGTGAAAGAGCATAAAGGACAATATATAATCACATAAACACACACACATTTCAATGTCAGCGGTCTATGAGCAAATCCTTCACTTTGTTTTAGACAAAAACAGGACACACACTCTTAAAGCATCTTAAAATACCTATGTCATCTGTGCACATGCCTGTACTCATGCTTATAACTCCTAGGAATTAAGTCGTAAGAAACTTAGAGATGCTGCATAAACCACCATTGACATGTATTTAAATGTAGGCTCAGTAAAACATCTGTAAGACATGAAAAATGTCCAATCTCTGCACCACAGACCACTTTAGATAAGTAATATGCACATAGTTGTGTCTAAATCAAACCTTTGTGATCATCATTTATCATCAGGCTACCCATTGTTCTCTGTTGTTGTGAAGGGGCAGGACTGGCCACGTGTAGGAGCATGGCCAAACATCTTTCCACGATTCAGGCCTAGGGCAACTCCTTCAGCTGCCCCTCTGCAGCTGGCAGGGAGACTGGATCCCACCCCCCTAAGCCAGAATAAGTCACTAACGGGAAGCATGGCTTCACCTAGACACTCTGGTCTACTCCAGAGGGGTATCAGGCATGTCTATTTGGTACCATAATTCATGCTTTCATGTATTAATATGGACATATATTTCTGATTCATAATTCGAATATACTCATTGCAGTAGGATTCACAGCAGGTTTGCATGAAATTGTTTGGTGTGCTTGGTATTTAACATACAGCTTATACAAACCTTCATAATTACCTTTAAAAACATCGCTTATGTTTCCGTTGCCGTTGGTTGGATTCCGAAATTTAATATTGTAATCTGTCCACCAAGAGATACCTTTTACAACTAACGGAACTTCAATATATGCCCCATTGTCATTGTAGTACAAGGTAAAAACATCTGGTATTGAAAGAAAAAGAAAAAAAAATGTGGGTAGCACCAAGATTAATCATTTGCAATGTCACGTTTGCAGGGAAAAAAGTAACATTTCAGATAATGCCCAGTTGGAATTCTTAGGTCTATATACAATAAATAATTTTTTTCATGTTCAGCTAAATGTTAGCATATCAAATATTATTCTCTCTTTTGAGAAGAAGAGGTGCAAGAGGTGGTTTTAAACTGCTGGTTTACCCAAAGATATTTGTGTTAACAGCTTTCTAGGAGATGTGAACGGTTTCAATGCACACACACACACACACACATTAACCCTATATGCTCCCATACAATATCGCATTCGCATGGGTGTGTAACAAACACCATACGCGCTAGCACCACACATACACATGCGCGCACACAGACACACTGGCAAACACCATACTTACATAACTTTGAACACTAACACTATGAACATGTAGAATTGTATATTAAAGTGGATGGCTGAGGGTCATGAGAGTAGTACTGAGTGAATCTCTGTTTCTTGGCATTTATTGTGTCAAGTCAGTAAGCAGCTATGTCCATTGAATGTGTGTTTGTTGATTGTTTGCGAGAAAGCTTGCAGGGTAGGTGCAAACCCACCCTATATAAGCATTCACTCTGTATTATTCAACAGACTATACTTTGGCTCTTGCAGAGCTCTGTAGTTTACCTTGACTGCCATTGTATTTAAGGTAAACACTTCTCAAATTCTACCTGCCTCCATATCAGTCAAGAATACCACATACACACTGACTGGCACTACAATGCTGTAGACATACTGACTCTGGCACTATACATATACACACACATGGACACTAACACTACACTACTCCCACTCTCACCTTGTAGAGACCAGCCACGCAGCTATCTTCTGCCATCATAAATGCAGTACCCTATGATTTCCTGTGGGTGTACTGCGAGTCGAGTGCCGTGAGGCACCCACTACACCACGGCCCCACAGGAACGCATAGTGTGCCGGATTTATGATGGCAGCCCTGCAAACCCCCGGGTGACCTGGTGGGGTTTGGCCCAACTGTACATCTGTAGGTCATTCATCATTTCAAATCACTTACCATTAAACATGCTATTAGCAACAGCACCACATGGAGCATATGGCTTATGTTCTGAATTCCACTGATATGGTGCACAATAATTTGAAGGGTTCTGTAAGGGAGGTAGAGGTTAACTGCAAGAGTAGGCAACAAAAATTGTGTTGATGTAATTTGATTTTATGTGTTAGCACTTAAGACGTCTGAATAGATGTTTTAGTATTGTAAAACTTCGCTATTCTAGATCTTGAGAGAAAATTCGTGACAAAAAAAAACAAAAAAAACAGTTTAAACGCAAAGAAGCCAATTACAGTTCTACTCAATAAAGAACAGCTTTCACTTCACAGTCATGGACCACAAGACATATAGAGTAATGGAACAAATATACCACACATAATCACAACATTGCATACTCTATATCATTGGTGATCTTTTTTTCCTTAAACTGGACCTAAGCTGAAATGTTATCACATATTTAAGAGGGAAAAGTCACCATCACAGCCTTTAGCACAAGCTAATTCACTTACTAAAGCTGTCCACAGCTTGTGCTTTTTGTATGCAGATCAGTAGAATTGTTTGAGATATGTAATCCTTTTAATGCCAACTTCATATCACATACAAGGTTGACAATGCTTTTAGCCAAATATGGCTGCTTGTTATCATGGGGATTAAAGTCGCACCATGTTAGCTGAATGATGGGAGTTTAGCCCTGCAAAGCGGGTTCACCATAAAGGTTGACATACCTGTGGATATATAAATATATTTATTATTATTTATATAATTACAGTATATATAATAATAAATATATTTTATTATTATTTTTTGGTTTGTTTCATTAGCATGATTATTGAACTTAACCCCGTTCCTATTGGTGCCTAAACTGTAATATGTACTGTAATGCTAAAGAAAACTATCTCCCTAAATAGAATAAATAAATAACAGCCAAAAACAAAAATGGAGAGTGGACTATTTTTTTGCGCTAGTGATCATCTATGGCTGGTTTTGATCACTGTTGCAAATAAACCTGGGCAGCCAAGTGATTGTAAAATTACTTTCTCAGTATAAAGTAGTGGAGAAACCAAAAGCCTGATTAATTTCATAAACCAGATTCGTCTGAGCCATGCTAAGGAGATCATGATCATCATCGTCTCTTCAAATCTTTTGCAGAAACTTAGAGGTAAAACGCCAAACAGAAAAATGCCAAGTGGATATGGCATTGTGCGATTTCCTATTGAAGAACAGCTAACATCTGGCCGCAGCGTTTTTTCACTAATAAAACGCCGTGTGGCTGAATTGGCGTTATTATGGGCGTTTTTGCAAAGAATACCCAAGTGGAAACCCAGCCTAAGGAAGGTTTTTCAGCTTGGCATTACCTTCAGTGGACACAATCTAAAACATGCCAATAAAGGGGAAGCTGCATCAACAACATAAAAAAAAACAAAAACAATATGGGTAGTGAGGAATATTAAAGTTAACCAGCACCTGAAGGCTGGTCGGTGTTTACCCTTTCACACCTTATACCCCCATTCACATGTTGGCTTAGAGCCTGGCCTTCTTTTGACACAGATCCTTCATTATTAGTAGGACAGAGAAAAGAAAAAAAAAAAATCAAATGCAATTTTAAAAAAGGCAAATCTTTTAAAGGAGAGGGTGAGAAGGAGCTTTTGAACAAGAGCACCATGCAAAAGTATTAGGTGTGATAAATGATTAAAAAAATAAACAAGATGAAGAGTGAGTGAGTAGAAGAAATCTAAATCAATATTTCGTGTTGCCATCCTTTGCCTTCCAGGTATACTTGCACAAAGCCAGGGATTTTGTAGGCATATAAATTAGGTGTTTGATTAAACATTTATACCAAACAGGTGCTAATGATCATCAATTTAATATGCAGGTTGAAACAGAACCGTTAATTTCAAGACCAGACAGGTCCAAGTGTGGTCGGTCAAGAAAACTTTGGAAGATGAACGACACATCAAATTGCCAAGGGAAGTAAGCATGAAGATGTCCAGGAGTGCCATCAGCTCACCATTGGCAGAAAATGGTGTATTCCTGATACTGTCTGGAGAAATCTAGTCAGAAGTGTGATCAGATGTTTTTATGGAAGACTCACAACCAAAAAAATACCTCCAACATGGAAAGCACAGGAACTTGAGCACAGAAAAATTGCAGCAGGTTCCCTGGACCGATGAATCAACATTTTAAATATTTGGCAGCAGCTGAGGCAGTTTGTTAGCCCAAGGGCTGGAGGTATAAGAATTAGTGTTTGCAGGCATCAGTGAAACATGGTGCAAGTTTGGGGCTGCAAAATTAATTCTGGTCTCCCCAATGCTGAGAAGTACAGGTGCAGTGGCATAACTACAGGGGTCACATCTGTCATAACTGTGATGGGGCAACCACTTGTTCCCGTCTCCTTTTACCGGTTCAAAATGTTTAAAACATATCAGGGTCATATCACCCTATGGTGAAACGGAAGCTGCTTGCACATTGTAAGTGCACATTGTACATTGCACATTGTAATTTGTGTTAGTGTGTTGGCATTTGTGTGCCAGAATGTATGTTGGAAGGTGTGGGTGGGAGGAAGGTGCACAACATCTATTTGAGGGTACTGACAAGCTGGGGGAAACTGGCTGTTTGGGGGTTAGGATGGCACGATAAGCTGCTTGGGGCAAAGATGGCACTGTGGGACACCTTGCTTGGTTAAAGTGGGGCCCCCCCATGCAACTTTACATCCCTGTACAAGGGAAAACCTATCCATCGTGCAACACCATCAGGGAGGCATCTGAGTCACCCCAAACATACAGCCAAAGTCATTAAGAACTATCTTCAGAAGAAAAAAAAGTGATGGTATGGCCCCACAGAGTCTGTCTAGGATTACATGAAGAGAGAGAAGCAACTAAGGCTGCCTAAATCCACAAAAGAACTGTGGTTAGTTCTGCAAGATGTTTGGAACAACCTACCAGCTGCGTCTCTTAAAAAACGGTGTAAGAATTGATGCGGTTTTGAAGGCAAAGGGTGATCACCCTAAATATTGATTTAATTTAGATTTTGTTCACTCACTTTACATTTTGTTAAATAATAAAAATAAACTATTAACGTGCCTAAAAGTTTTGAACAGAACTGTAAATAATAATAGTAATAATGAAATACATGCTTAGCGTTTGAAATGATGACTACTGAGAAACATACCTCTAGACTGTCGAGGAATCCACTTAGCTGTTTGTCATCTCTAGAGGTCATATAACGGAAGTGGTTCTGGTAGAAATTTGATAGCTCATAATACATAAAAACAGGCCCCTAAATGATAAAAAAAAAAAAAAAACATCACATCATTCATTATTAAAGAAAACACACAAATATTTTTACATGCACAAAACCCCTCGTGCTGACTGTTTAGGAGAGGTCACGGTTGCCTATCATTGAGTATCATTCTGAAGAGGAGACAATTTTTTTTTTTTTTTATCTAATACAGGTTTGTCTGTATGCTTTACCTAATGGATAGCTTTGTCAGTCTGTCAATTCTAGTTGTTGTACCTTTTGAATGTATGTATTGTAAGAAGTGCTGCTTAAATTGTTGACGATATATAAAGAAGAGAATAATAATAATAGTAAATAATGTGGCATTTACCCCCCCCCCTAAATTTTTGCTGGGTCAACCTTTTCAAAATATTGGTTCTCCAAAATTGTAGAGTCAATAGTTCTAGTGCAAAATTTCGGAAGTGGTCACCTTATCAGATAATTTAGGAGCCCGGAGATTAAAGCACACTTTTCTAAAAACAATGTATTATAATCCTAGCATTCTGTGTGTTTGTGCCAGATTTGTTTCTAATTCATCAACTTCTGCCATGTCCTTGTTAGATCTGCACCAAAATTAGTTGAAAATAACGAATGCAAAATAACATCAATTTCCTATATTCCAAGCATTTGTATTGTGATCCACAATATGAAAACCATATTTACCTGGAAGAACTCTGTGATGTTAAAGGTGATATTGCAATTGCAAGGGCTTAAACCACTGGCACATTCATAACAATTATCTCCTGGCTGGGCACCAGTGTAGTCATACTACAAAAAATAAAGTAAATGTGGGTTATGAATAAAGAGCATTTTTTAAAAAAATAAATGTATTAACTTTCCATTGGAGACACAGATTGTAGCCAGTTACATCATTATATTGATAATACATTTCAAAAATGTTACTTTGTATCTTGTATATCTGTCTACATTCAAACATGTATCTTGCCACCGGTAAGGGTATCGGCGGGCGAGACAGTGCTAACCTGAGCCGGGGAGAAAGATGGAGAGAGCCTTGCAGTCTCTCTCCGCATCTAGTTCTGTCTGTTATTTGACCAAGGGGCCCAAGTTTTTCAACAAAAAAAAGAAATGTTTCTCCATTCTGTGTTGGTAATTTATGTATGTTATAATGTTACTCCAGTCCACTGGTCCTTGTTGTTTTCAACCACTGGCTATGCATATCTTAATTGCAAGTAAGATATTAATGCTTAGGTCTCCTTAAGTTTTAAGTTTATAGGGCAGATTTATATGGAAAAGAAACATTAATGGCGAGAATCTCTTGCAATAATTTGTCTGTCTTTTGCTTAAGGGTTGTAAGTTTTTCACACGCCCACCAAATATGAAGCATAGTCCCCTTTGATTTGGAACATCTCCAACACGTGTCAGGCATTGTTTTAAACATTTTATGAAGTTTTGAAGGTACCAAGTACCAGCGATGTAAAATTTAAAAATATAGTTCCTGATGACTAATGCAATGAAATGATTTCCTTGTAGAGGACCATGTTGTATACCAGATCTCTTGTTTAAGAGTTTTTCCTAGATCAAGTTCCCATTTTACTATAGAACTCAATTACTCTAAAATTCCCTCTTTATCGAGTACATGAGTAATTTTTGCTATAGGTTTGGTCTTATGCTTTGCTTCTATTAGTCTATTGCTGTGGATGGAGCCACTTGATTTAAATTTAAGTAGCTCTTAAATAAGTGAACTTTTCTTTATTCATTAAACTATATTTAAATCGAAGATCCTCAAATCCCATTGGCGGTCAGAAGTCATCCTATCCATCAATCTTTTTATTCCCGAGTCAGACCAAGATTTAAAATGTAGATCTTTAATTTCTCATTGTATAACTTCCAACGGAGTAAAGGACGAAATGGAATTATCTGAAGTAAATCTTTTTCTAATTTTAGAAAATGTTTTGAGAATTCCTAACACAATGGGGTTTACAATGTTCAGATTTGTAAAATTTGTCTGGGGATAACCAGTGCAGCATTAGAGGTTCTATATTACTACAAGACCACTTTTCGTATTTGTACCATCTTAAGTTCCTGTCTTTCTTTGTTTCCCTAGCATACAAATGGGCAAACATACAAGATTCATAGAGTTCTATCAGGTTGGGATCATTTAATACATCATATTTCATCTGTCTTTTCAAAATATGCAGAGGAATTCTAGATTTTTTTTTGTCATGCCATACAAATTCTCAGAAGATTTTGTCAAATTTTTGTATGATGAAAGTTGGAACTTAAGTCAATTGTTCTAAATAAATATATCAATTTTGGTATTATATAAGCCTTCAGCACATTTATTCTTCCCAACCATGATAGTTCGATTTTAGCCCATTCTGTAAGTTGTGCCTTCATGTCATTAGCAAGACCTAAGTAGTTACTATTTATAATTCCATTAAAATCTGTTGACAGTTTAATGCCAAGATATTCTATATAACTTCACCCCCAGTCAAAGGCTAGATTATCTTTTAAATATCTTAATTGCTCCGTGATGTACTACGGAATAATAAGTGTAATGCAAGATTGCAAATCAGCAGATCTCTTGGGTCATGCACAAATCTTTGGTCTTTTGATTTATACATTCTTGTTATGCAGGGCGCGGGGTAGTACATGATGCTGAACCCACGTAGCAGAGACAGGGCAGCGAACTCTCGAGGTAGCAGAAACACAGATCGATAAATCCAGTCCAAGGTCGGGGCAGGCGGCACAGAATCAAAGTCCAGGATATCCGAGGTCAAGGCAGGCAGCACAGGATCAAGGTCAAAAAGCAAGCCAAGTTTCGGTACACAGTAGACACAGGAACAAGCGTAAAGCGAAATAACCAGAGCAAATTACAGTGTGACTCTTTGAACGGGCACTGCAATAATGGGACTGAAGGTTTAAATAAGAACAAGGGCGGGAAAACAAACAACCAAAACGTGTATGACGTCATCGCGACCGACACAAGCGAATAGTGTCGTCGTGCATGTCATACCATAGGCGTGCAGTGTCTGTGTGTGCTACACACCTGAGCATTGCAGACGTGCCACGTTGACACGCACATTCATTTACTGTGCGACTGCCATGGGAGTGCGGCACAGCACAGTTTCTTTGTTTTGTTTTCTATTTTGAGATCTTTCACACAATCATTACTTTACATTGTTCCTCGGCGGCTCGCACACTGCTGTGCAACTGCTATGGGCGTGCCGCACAACACTGTTTTTTTGTTTTGTTTGCTACTTTAAGAGATTTTTCACACAATCATTAACTGCTTATCTCCTCAGAGTGAAGGAAAAGTAGAAAAATAAATTAATAAAAAACAATTTACTCGAGTTTGCTTGAGTTTAACCACTTCTCCGCGTTATCTCTGTAAACCACGATGACATCCTGGACATGCAGCCTCGATCGTGCAGAGTCCTTCTGCATCCCACCTCACACTGCCCTCAAGCCGCTCCCAAAATCAATATATCAATATATATAAAAAAAATTTACTTCCCTGAGAAAGCGTACGAACGATTTCCCTGAGAAAGCGTACGAACACTCGTTGGATCCTAAGGCACAGGGGCAGCAAGCTTTCAGACCCCAGTGGCCCTCGCATCCCAGCCTGCAATATCTAAGATGTCAGATTTGGCCCAGAGCTCATGCTCAGCGGAGTTCCCCACCATCCCATCCCAGACTCATGTTCCCATCGCTGCCAACAAAGGCAGACTTCAGTGTGATGACTGTAGACATAAAGCAGGCCTTTCCGAGACAAAGTGACCATGTTGAGAGCAGATTTGGCAGGGATGAATCACCACCTGGAGACCATGGAGACAGCAACATCGCAAACACAATGGCAGCTTAAGGACCTCAAGCTTCTCATATGCCAACCAGGCAAAAAGCAGGCTCTGGCCCAAGACAGCTCTTGAGTGATAATGCTGGAATACCATATTGTTCTCAGCACAATGACGGTGTATGGGCTCTATGGTATTTTAACCCTATATTGATCTGACTTAACACTCCTGCTGCCACAAACACCATATGGCCACCCTGTTGAACCTCTGCAATATGCTTCAGGCGTATATATATATATATATATATATATATATATATTCATTTTTTTCTTCTATTGCTCCTTATGTTCTGCGTGTTGGAGGCTATTCTACATATAAAACTCTCACAAGTACTCTGAGGGTGTGGGTAGTTACAGCCACATCTTGTGTGTTGATGTTGTGAGGCAGGTGATGGACCCCATGTCTCCTTTTGCTGTGGGTGTGATGCTCCTTCACCTGACATCTTACTTGCTTTCCAAGTATAAACTTTCACTAAGTATTTGTGGAATGCTGCAAAATGTCTGGTACTTTGCTTCTGGAAGGAGAGGCACCCCCTTTGCTCTGGGACTGGATCACCATGGTAGAAGAGATTAGGTCCATGGAAGAATAAATACATTTGTGACCATCGAGAACGTGGTGGCTCTCCTGGGCTCTCAGGTTGGGGTGGAGGCATGATTCCTGGACAGGCACATATCACCCTTAATATCTCTCCTTTCTTCTCTCCCTCTTGCTCTCCTTCTTAAATTTGTTTTTGGGTCTTTTTTGCCAAATGTCACTGCTAGCTCCAGTGTAATGTGGCAAAGGGGCTTTCTTACAAGGAGGGGGTGGAATGCGTGTGCATTAGGATGCAACAAATGCACCAACTGTCTTTCTTCCCACAAAACAGTCCCACTTCAGGACACAATACTCCATTTACTTTTCTAGAAGCTCCAAAGTTATAAAACATCTTGTGAAAGTACAGGAGATCAAATAAACAGTTTGTATGTAGAGCACATGTGAGAAAGGTATATAAATCATCAGGAAATTAATAACTTCCTTCATATACAGTGCTTAAGTGGAAGAGCATGTATAAAATGGTAGAGCGTCACATGAAATAAGAATTAATGAAGGGTAGAAAAGACACAGGCTGGGCACAGAGCATATGAAGCAGCTCAGGCGGTACCAAGTAATGTAAATTATTTATGGTTTTGAGTGTAAGAACCTGGATTTTAAATAGAGGATTTGTATGGACACTACTGCCAAACATGTGAGAGAACATGGTGGCAGCACCTTCCACCAGTTAGCACCATATTCAACACAGCAAATCAGCTAGTAATATCTTAGTTTTAAAGTAAAATTTACTTTTGCAGTGCATTTTTTTTTTACCATCATAACAGCTGTATGTGACAAACAAAAAAAAGTGAAGCAATGTATGCTTACCTCACATTCTTTGATACGATCGGAGGTATATAATAATCCAATTCCAATTGCTATAAAAGACAATCCTGCAAGAAAGAAAAAGGGAAGAACAAGACTAGCCGATAGCAGCGGCTGCCAAGCTGGCAGTCTCTGTTGAGTGAATGCAGTGTTGTCAGGTCTTTGAGATGGGAGAGGTTCATGTTTGTTGGGGAACTCTTTTGACGTTACGTTCATTTCCCAAATATCACTACAGATAGAGAAGAAAGAAAGTTTAGTGAAGTCTATACCTCCATATTATCGTTTGATCCTTAATGATAATAAAAATGCTTAGCACCACTCAGCATTTTCTTAAAAGCTACAGACGCTAGCATGTTATATAAGAGGGTATGCAAAGAAGTGGATCAGGACATCTTTCGAGGTACCTGCTATAGCGACCAGGAACCCCAATGCATAACTGAGGAAGGATGTACGTATAAAGAGCGGTGTAATACGTTGGTGCTTAATAAATAAAAGGATAATAATAATAATAATCTATGTTACAGGTGCACATCCAGACAAAACTGGTATGTATACACGTCAACGAGACAAACAGCTGCAGGACCATGGAGCTGCCACGCCTTTTGGAAAGTGTGAAACTGGCTGAAGCTGTACTAGTTAAATATATTAACACAAAAGAGGGGTAATGTACACATTGGACACTTTAACCCTTTTAAATACCAACAATGTATATGTAATATGGTTTGCAATCATGTATTTCATTGCTTTTAGCAATTGTATAAGTAAAACAAAAAAGTGATAAACACATTGCTCATTCTCTCTCGAATATATATATATTACACACACACACACACACACACACACAGGCTTGGACTGGCCATTTTGCACATGGAACAAATGCTTAGTTTGCTGCTGGCCATCAGCACCCGATACTCAGCCAATCTTTCCCTTCAGCATGCGCATAAAACTGAAGCGTGTGGCCACGCATATCCAGCAGTCGGTCATTAAAGGGTCAAGGGTAGCCTTGTGGTTGGCAGCCTGGCCCTATGTGTGTATATATGTGTTATTCAAGGCCATCCATGGTTAAATAAAAATAAAAAAAAATGTGTCGCAACTCCAGGTAGTCAATGGTCAGAGGTAGCAAGTAATTGGTAAGGACAAACCAACAATCCCTGTAGTTATTATTTTAATCCATCCTATTCAATGTTTAAAAATAAATAAATAAATAAATAAATACAACACACAGAAGAATGATTCATAAATTATAAACATGGACAGCAATCCTTCTATAAAAGGTTCAAGTACTGTCCAACAACCTATTTGGTTGCAGTTTAGCATTTGCTTATTTCAAAGGTAGCAAACTGGTACCAAAATACTAGCTAAAACATGAACCAACGACAGTCCTTGGTCTAGCCCTGCACCTTTGGGATTTGTTGCTTGCCAACAGATGAAAAGTATACTCGATGGTTGTATGTACATTTTTGAGAACTAGGTTACTAAATGAGGAAAATATTTCATATGAATGTTTTCACTGTACATTAGTACAGGGAAAATCAACTTTTCAATTAAGAAGGACTGAACTGGCCTTGAGCGTTCACTTTGTTGTTTTTTTTTTTTTAAGGGCGGATCATGTTTTACCAATTTGGGGGCAAATGCATAGATTTAACCCCACCACAGATAGATTTTTTTCATTCCTGAATAGCTCAGTGATTAAATGTTGATAACAGTAAAACATTAATTGTTGTGGAAAAACGTGTGCATTGAGTTAAAAGCTAGAGGTTATAGCAGAAGGACACACAAACCTGACAACAAAATGTGGAAATCTGGTTCTTCCTGTCATTGTCTTTAAAACGGTCTTCTTTCATTTTTTTGGGAAATGGTTGTATAACCAGATCATTTAAGACCAATTAACAAAAGGTTACATAGCCCACATTTACTAAAAAATCTCGTCCTTCAACACACGTTAAGGGTGTGGATCCCAAGACACAGTTAACTTATGCTTTTCTTTTAACCATGGATGAATATAAAAATATGAGTATGGGTGCAGTAAATGCACCCATACATTTTCCATAAGTGTCATTGATTAAAGATGCCTCCAGATCACCCTACCTACCTTGTTACATTTACATATAGTTGGACTAAACAATTAACCAAGGAGCCAAGAAAAATGTGTACAAAATGGGCTCAATTAAAATGCAGTGCTGCTTTTATAACAAAACCTCAGTTGAAGGCCTCATCTTACCACTATACATAGGACGAAAGGATAAGGAGTAGCGTCTCAGCTTACACAAAACTTTAGACTGTTTCCAATACCACACGAGAGAAGGAATGGTGGAAAGACACTGTAAATATGAACCCTAAAGTCCTTCAAAGTTTAAGATTTCCTCACATGTGAATAGGTGGCTCCTTCATTAGTGTAGATAGATGTCCCAGAATGACCAAGATTAGAAACTGATTCACCTGTGAGGAGATCCTACAACCATGCCCTTTTAATCAGTACTCCTGAAAACATTTAACTCATTAGATGTCAGATGTATGAACATTGATCTTTAGATTGAACATCGCTCTGTTATACAAGAGCTAAAAGAAAAGATCAGATTTATATTAGGCATAGCGATCTTCTTTTTTCTAATTCTCATGTTCTATTTAACTCCTTCAGTCTCAGGGATATTTGGTACCTCGAAGCCCCGAGCAATTTTGCCATTTTTGCGGTATGTCGGTTCAGCAATGTACCCATGTAAACTATATATTGTTTTTTCAAGGAGAGATAGAGCTTTCTTTTGATACCATAGTTAGATAATTAGCTGAAAATTTAGGATGAGAAATTTAGTAAAAAGTAGCAAAAAAAGTGGGATTCCAGGCTATCAAACGACAGCCTGATCTCCTGCAAGAAGGGCAGGACGTACCAGTACGTCCATAGGGGTTTCTTGGGATGCATTTTTTGGATGTTCCGGTACATCCATAGGGGACTGAAGGGTTAAAAGAAAATTGTCTGTTTTTAGAAAAGGGAAATAAAAATCCTGTTTTGAAGACCCTTGAATTATTGACTCATAGCCATAGTGTCCTACATGATGCTACTTAGTAAGCTCTACAACCTCAAACAAGTTTAAGATTTACGTATTAAGTCAGTTGTTTATGTTTTCTCAACAGAAGCTGGGGAAGATTTGGTATAATAAATGGTGGTTTCTACCTGGCCCTCATAACTTTACTAGTCACCAAGAGAGTGTCTAAGAGTTCCAAAGTATATGCAAAAAGCTGTACTGACAAATTCCAGAATTGCAGAATCTGGATGCGTTGGCCAGCAACATGCAAAAGTTTTGTGTGGGATGCTGGATGTGACATCCAGCATACCACACAAAACTTTTGCATGTTGCTGGCCAACACATCCAGATTGCTTCCTTGGAGTCAGAGGCGTATCTAGGGTATGGCACCTATGGCTCGTGCCATAGACATCATTTGAAAGGGGGCGCCAGTGAGCGCCTTCTTTTTTTTTTTTTTTTGATGCGGAGGAGAGAGGGGGGCGTCTAGCAACCGCTAGGAGAGGGGGTAGATATAAGTAAAGAGTGTGAATTAATGTGTGGATGCATTGAGTGAATGAGGGAGAGCATGAGTTAATATGTGAATGTATTGTCTGTATGAGGGAGAGCATGAGTTGTCTGTATGAGGGAGAGCATAAGTTAATATGTGGATGAGTGTTCTGAATGAGGGAGAGCATGAGTTAATATGTGGATGAATTGTCTGAATGAGAGAGAGCATGAGTTGTCTGAATGAGGGAGAGCATGAGTTAATATGTGGATGAATTGTCTGAATAAGGGAGAGCATGAGTTAATGTGTGGATGAATTGTCTGAATGAGGGAGAGCATGAGTTAATGTGTGGATGAATTGTCTGAATGAGGGAGAGCATGAGTTAATGTGTGGATGAATTGTCTGAATGAGGAAGAGTATGAGTTAATGTGTGGATGAGTTGTCTGAATTAAAGTGTGAATTAGTGAGTGACTGTAAAAGTGTTTGTGTGTATCATAGATGTATAATTGTGGAAGGGCAAAGATGGCACTAGCAGGAGGTTTGAGCCTTGGGGACCAAGATGGCACAGGCAGGGTATATATGGGACAAAGATGGCACAGGCCAGGCTGTTTGGGAACACAGTTGACTTGTGCTGGGCTATTTGGGGACAAAGATGGCAAATCTTATGTGGGTTATCTGGGTGCCTGCCAGGTTCTATGTGGGCAGTGTGGACGCCACGGCTGGCTTTGGGGTGTGCAACCTGTGATCTATGCCTGTAATTTAGGGGGTTTTAAATATACCTTTTAATGCCGTGTTTTTATGTGAATTCCATTTGATCTATACCTGCAAAGCTGGGTTTTTGTGTTATTCTGTAGATCCATATCTGCTATGCTATGTTTCCATACATTATTTATGTATACCTGCAAATACAGGGTTAAAATGTCTTATTCAGTTGATTAATACCTGCAATGCGGTTTCCATGTATTTATTTGATCTATACCTGCGATGCTACGTTTCATATATTATTATTGTGTACCTGCAAATACAGGATTTGTATGTCTGATTCTGTTTATTTGATATATACCTTCAGTGCTGAGATCACAAGTGAATTTCAATTGATCTGGGTTTGTGTGTTGATCTATACCTGCTATCGGCAGAAGGGTCTAATATATATATATATATATGTCCTCCCTCCCCGAGATACGCTGCCGCTGTCCTCCCTCCCCGAGATACGCTGCCGCTGTCCTCCCTCCCCGCGATACGCTGCCGCTGTCCTCCCTCCCCGAGATACGCTGCCGCTGTCCTCCTCTGCCCCCCCCCTCCTCGACTTACTGGAGCAGACTCCCGGGTGTCTTGCGGGGCCGGCGAGGGACATCTACGCAATACGCGTATGCAACTTCCGGTACCGGTACCGGAAGTTGCATGCGCGTATTGCGTAGATGTCTCCCGCCGGCCCCGCAAGACACCCGGGAGTCTGCTCCGGTAAGTCGGGGGTGGGCAGAGGTAAAACGCTTAGATAACCTCCCGTGCCGGCACCCCCCCCGTGGGAAGTGCTGGCAGGGGAGGCTGTCTGAGCGTATCGGGGAGAAGGATGCAGGTCCCCTGCACCGCTGCGGGGCATCTGTATCTTAACCCCGCTGCCTGCGCGGCGCCCGGGACTGCATGTCCCGGGCGTCGGGCGCTAGACCCCGAATATAGGCCGCACCCCCACTTTAAAAACTTAAAGTGGGGGAAAAAAGTGCGGCCTATATTCGAGCCAATACGGTATATATATATATATATCGGCAGCAGGGACTAATATTTATATATAATAAATGGGTTTTAGATATTTGGACAGGGGCGCAATTTCAGTGCTTGCCATAGGCGCTATTTTAAGTAGATACGCCTCTGCTTGGAGTATAAGTAATTGGATTCTCCACATACTACTCAGTAACACTTTACATATTGTATGTCAGTCAGCAATATGTAAAATGTACATATGTCCTGGAAAAAAACCAGTTTGTTATTATACTCATTATTCTCATACAACATGTTAAACAGCAATATATAATGGGTTATACCGACAATAACAAATATAAGCAAACAGAGAAAGAGGGTGCGGAGGGCTGTTAAACCTTGCAGTCTAATGGTCACTCTACTACCTTACGTTAAAGTAAGATTTTTCACGTAGAAGCCCTTATGGGATGTTTGGTGTACCAAGACTACCAAAAAGCAATAGGATCCATCCTATATCTTTGAATGGTTTATGGCCACCACATGACAAAAGCAGCGTCAAAGAAGCTTCATAAGTGACACTGGGGCAAAGCATAAAATCCTGCAACCTATGTCAGGGAACTATGAAAGACGTTGCGTACACATTAAAGCTACATGTTGTATTCTTAATATATTTAGATCATGAAAACCTAAATCCTTAATAATGACTAGGTAGCTATAACATTCCCATTATTTAAGTAATGAGCAGTCAGATCCTACTTAATTAACAGCGCCATTTACAACTTAATTTTGAAAGAAAATAATGGTACTTACCAAGCATCTACACCCAGAGAAGTTTTGCTGATCTTCTGAACACATGAATTCAAACAGGATGCAATACACTAAATATTTCTAAAGCTACTCCTATGTACAGACGTGAGAAACCTGTTTGCTCACATCTCAGCCCTTAATGATGTCTTACTTTGTACATAAGTGTACTGTGACTTTTGTTTCAGATTTCAGGGTTTTATTGGTTGTTTATCCAGTTTCATTTCTAAAAGACAAGTGCTGTTTCCAGAGAAAAACAAAATGCGTTGATTGAAAACTTGTGATTTCGTAATGAAATGCTTAACCTTGGTTTCTGGGGGAAAACAGAAGTTTTCATGATTTCTTCAGATGAGCTCATATATCAAACAGTGTCTGCCTTCCAGTGAGTTAAAAATAGAAACGGGGATGGGGAATTGTCACCAAATGTTTTTTTTTATTATAAAAACATACAAAAGATTGTGTTTTTTATTGTTTTAAACAATTCTAGGTTTCATATAACATTTTTAGAAAGTGGCATAATACCCATTTGTATGTGTTTTAGCTCTATTATCTAAGCTTAATATACTAGACAAACACCCTTAGTCCTCAATGTACAGGCTGTCGGGGCCAGAATGGAGATGAGATAGCACTTTAGACTGATGATGTAAGTGGGGCCGATGGCTGGTTATAGGTGGCTGCACGCTAACTTTTTAATGCACGTATAGAGTATGACCAGTCATTTCCACCTGGTGGCCGCACGCTGCAGCAGTTGCCTAGTGTACTACCGCCTTTATCAAAATTTGTGATGGTATTTTTTTTATGTTTTTTTTCACGCACATTGTACTTCAGGTATAAATTTACCACTCCTGGTATATGTCACTGTCAAACAACACCCTTATAGGTGTTCAGCAACATTACTTGAGTACAGTGATACACCCCATTCATGGGTTTGTTTGGTTGTTTGGGGGCTAAAAGGCCACATTTGGGAATTGCGCCTTTTTTCCATTTTGGTCAGTCTGTGCCTATGAAATTTGATGGGGTAAATTGGAGTAATTTACCCCATCAATTTTTTTTTAAGAAACTAGACACGCCTTGGGTATTTGAAATACTAGTATTTTAACTCTTTCCATGTCAGGATTTTAGGTAAGATACAGCACTAATTTTAGCACTTGCTCATAATATTAAACTTTATTTGTTTTATTTTATTATTATTGGACTTTTACATTCTTTTTTTTTATTCAAAAGTTTAAGAATATCGTGAAGAATAACATGATCACTGTTTTGTTCCACTGAATTTTCATCTAAAAATGTTTGCAGTAGCAAATGTTTTGATTCCAAATTCAAAGGGCAGTGTACATGTATATGTGTGTGTGTAAGGGCAGTGTATATTTGTGTGTGTAAGGGCAGTATACAAGTATATGTGTGTGTATAAGGGAAGTGTACATGTATATGTGTGTAGGGGCAGTGTACATGTCTATATTTTTCTTTAAGGACAGTGTACGTGTATATGTGTGTGTAAGGGCAGTGTATGTGTGTGTGAGGGCAGTGTATGTTTATTTGTGTGTGTGTAAGTGCAGTGTACTTGTATATGTGTGTGTGTAAAGGCAGTGTATGTGTATATGTGTGTTTATGGGCAGGTGTGTGTAAAGGCAGTGTGTAGGAGTCCTTGGAGAGAGACTGACATTAGCCTTTTTGTAATTAAAAAAAAATCTCTGCTGCTGTGGACTACTCTTCCAATGATGCTCAGCCAGCATTATGGTAGACACCTGGCTGGCCGAGAATCATAGGAATTTTAGTTCACAGTTAGCATCTGCAGCTTTACTGCTACAGCTTTACAGTATGTCTGGCTGAGCCTTATGGGAATTCAATTCAATGTGGTGGTTATTTTCAATATGCATGACTGCGCTGACAAAAATAAAGCGTGTTTTAAGTGGCGATGCAAGCGCGACATTTTAAAGTGCAAATGCTTGTATTGGTGAGTTCCGCGAGATTTAAAAAAAAGTGTCCCTCTTTCACATTTTGAAATGTTGGGAGGTATGACACTGGGACTGCTGCCAAACCACAACCAATGAATAAGCCGGGACAGTGGCCAAACCACAACCAATCAATAGGCTGGGACAGCGGCCAAACCACAACTAGAACACTGGGAGAGCTTCCAAACCACGACAAGCACACCAGAACAGCAGCTAAATACTTCTTCTCACAACAAGAACCTAAATACCTAGGTAGCGGGACTCAGCTCCTTATTCAATGCAAGAGTCCATTTCAAATTTTATTAAACCAAAAATATTTAAAAAAATTAAATGTAATTTGAATTTAGCTGACATCACAACAATGAAAGTTGCCTTCATTAATTTTATTCTCTCTTGGACTGTTACTATTTCATTTCATGTGCATTTTTTAAGCTTGGCACTAGATATTTCTGTTTTAAAGTCCGACACGTCATTGAACAGGCGCCTGTTACTTTAATGCCTGCCGACAGCCTGATCGGCCCTCTGTCAACAAGAGCCAGGAGCATCACTGTCTGCATGACAGATACGTGGTGGTAGGAGGGATCCATTACAACTCAGACCTGACAGGTATAAACATGGTTGTTTTCTGGGGGATTTTGTATCTTTTTGGCCGAATGTTGATAATTTACCTATTTAAATGTGCATTCTTTTCCTCCCCCGTTGTCCTCCTACAGCCATGACTCTTACCCTTCTTACCTAAAAAATTGCGATCTCTCTTATTTCTCTCTCTTTCCCCTCCTGTAGCACCACAAGCGCTCTACTAGCCACCATCTTCATCCAAGCTGTAACTCGCCCATTGGTTCATTTTATTTATACACCCTAAAACCACTTACCCCTAGTTACTGCAACAAGAGAGCTACTACCCCTGATGTATCTGTTTGTATTACTTTACATTTGTTATGTGTGTTAACTGCCCCAATTAAATTGTCCAGCTCTCCGTAATTTGTTGGCACTTAATAAATGAAAGGTAATAATAATTCTGTGCAGTGTTTTTTTTATTTATTTTATTTTATATTCCAATCAATAGACACATAGATAGAAAATCCACATATAGACAGAAAACATAAAAGTCTCTTTACGGTATGTTTCTTATTATGGTGCCTTGATCATCCTCGTCTTTGTCGTGGACTGGGACAAACATACAAGAAAAAAAGAAAAAAAAACTAGGAGTTGTGCAGGGGAGAGGTAAATCAATCAATATAAGTTTATAATCACTCTAACCATTTTGTCTGGTGTTCGATTCTCAGGTCATGAAGGCATTTTTGCCTAATCTCCATTTTCATCTGATAGCATCATATGTCTCCCAAATATTGAACGCTCCTATCCTCCCTCTTTTAGGTTATTTGTTAAGGTACCTGCCTTTATTCTGGGTTTTCTGCCATTCCATCTGGTGAAAGATGTCTGTATCATTATGAGCCATGGTTTAGGAATCTTCAATGGTATAATTCGTAGAAGATAACAAAGTTTTGGAAGAATATATAATTTTAAGACATTGATTCTGCCCAACCAAGAGATTTCTTTATTTGTAAGATCTTTTAGTTGTTTATTCAAATGATTAATAAATGGTAACAAGTTTGACTCCACCATCCTACCGGGATCTCTTGTCACTGCAGTTCCTAAGTATTCTCAATGGTTTTTTTGCCCATATGAATTTATAGTCTTTTTTTTTATATAATCTTTATCATTTTTTCTTAAATTATTGCCCATTATTGTTTATTCTATATTCAATTTATAGTCAGAGTGTGCTAAAGCACCCAATCACTTTCATAAGTTCTTTCAACTACATTGCAATGAGAATATCGTCAGCGTACATTTTGATTTCATATTCCTTATTTTTTAGTTTATATCCCACAATGTTGTTGTTACTTATTATTATGAGTGTCTTGAGGAATGCCCATCCACCCTTGTTAAAGGCTTTCTTGGCGTGTAACAGGGCTAGTTAAGTTGCATATATTTTTGCTCAGCAGTGAGATAGGGCAGTCATTTCATACTAAATCAGAAGGCTTACCAGGTTTCAAAACTGGTATGATATTGGCTTTCAGCATTTCTTCTAGTGTGTTCTTTTTGTTCTACTATTACATTGAATGTTTTCATCATAATCTCACCGGTAAAGGTTTTATAAAATAAGTTTGGATATCCATCTGGGCCAAGGCACTTCCATTTTTTTTTTTTTCAACATCTCTAAAGCCGATTTTACTTCCTCAGTTTTGAAAGGGCAGCATAGACTCCAATTCTCTAGATACACCGTAGATCTCATATTTTTATCTGAGGAAGACTTCTGTTTTATCATCTTTTGTGAGATTTAATTCATAGAAGTCATGAAACGCCCCTCGAATGTTTGCTGGGGGTAATTTGTATGCCTTCTTTAGTTTTGATCTTTTGAATGTAGTTTTTCTCCCCCTTAACTTGGCTAAGATTCTTTTAGTTTGATTGCCTATGTAACACCCTTCAATATGTAACAAAAGGATTTGTAAATTTATTTGGTCTGCTTTGATGTTATTTATTTTAGCCCTTACCTCTCTTATTCTGTCCTATAGTGATTTTGTTGGATTTCGTTTAGTTTCTTCAGTCATTGCAGCCAGCGATATATACAGATTTGACAAGGAGGCTCCTCATCTTTTTTTACTTCTCAATAAATCGAAGAGTTCTTTGATGCTCTATTCCGAACCAGGCAGTTTTTTTAAAAGCTAATATTGTAGGAGCCCTGCAAACTTTGATCCTCCTCTGTATTTGTATCTTGAGGATTTAATATTGTAGTGAGTTGTGAACTCCCTTTTGTTTTATTACATAACGGAATGGATAATTGTTGATTTGTAAGAACCCACATGAATGGGCAGAGGATTCAGTAAAACAGGGTAAGTTATAATGCAAGAGCCCAGATCATATCCACTTTAGTCCCAAAATCAAAAGGTGGTGTTTCATATAAAGGGCAGCCTTGTAACATCTCAGAATGAAAGAAATGTGGCGCAGGTTGTCCTTCGTACCGTGTCTGCAACCAGCAAGTGGAAGAGCAGGTAGCGTCACTCACCTTCAGTAAATCCTTCTACTGGGGCAGCCAGCATTCAGTAAGACCATGAGGGAAAAACAACCAGTATATTCATTGACTTGGAAACCGCCCTACAGGCCTGACACTTCTATTTATGGGGTAAATGGCAGATTGTTAATTAAGTTCATAGTTTCTCAGTTTAATGACTTCCTTACACAGTAGACAAAAGCCATGACCAGCTAGTGCTGAGATGTAAAGACAATAGCCTTTAGTTTGAAAAATGTACCATGGGTACAATGTTTTATTGAAGGAAGTTACAATATGCAACAGGTAGAGAACACAAGCTCCAGAAACATCCAGATATTGGCAGCTTGCCCCTATAAAAGACAAAACAAAAACACACATTAGCCAGTCTAACAGTATATAAACATTAAATAGAAAGTCCCATATCTGCAGTTATACAGCCAGCCTTCCCACTAAACAAGACTCGGGATGCTGTATTCAGAGTGGAAAAGTAATCGTCAGTTATCGCATCGGACGGCACTTCCTATTCCATAGTCTCATCACACTACAGGATTAAATAGCACCATTAGAGTCTAATCAATGGAGCAGAATACTTACAATTTTAAAACTGGCAGATCCTTCACTTTGGCACTGAAAAAAAAATGCAAACTTAATCCCTAGTGACAATGGTTTTCATTAATGTTAACGTCATCAGGATGTAGTCAGAAAGACACATGTCAACAAGAAAATTCTGCCGGTAATTCCAGCTATTTTATGTTGTTTCATCATAGACATCCTCTACTTGAAAGCGGTCCGTTAACTAGGAAGTCACATTAGCAGTTATATGGAGGTTCTTGGAAACATCCTAAGTTTCCCAGGTGACATGACCAAGTCATAGTAAATGCCAGTGTTCATTTGCACCACAAGCTTCAGTTATTCCACTTTAAATTTACTGTTATTACTGTTATGTTCAGCCTTCCATGTTTTAAGTATTGCATACCTTTTGCTCCTGAATCATCTGTGTGCCAACAGCTCACCTACAAGTGCAAATGTAGGAACGCTGCTTGAAGAAACTGCTGGTACAAGGAAAAAAACCGAAACACTATTAACCTTAGGGGCAGGTAAACATAGTACAGTAAAATGTTAGACAAGCTTAGAGGATGTGCATGGTCTGCTAAAACTAGATGTGCCCCACCAACAAGTTTAACTCAAATTTCCAGGACACCATGGAAATATGCTAGGGCCACATAGCTACACCAACATGTTAGCAGTTTGATGTAGTCCCATTGGAGGGTATAAGCCTTTAAAATCTACACCCTTTTGAGAGATTTCTTAGCTTTTGGAAGAGGTTTAACCAAGCTGCTGGTTTAACATAAGCATCTAGAAGTATACAATAAGACCCTTAAACAACCCTGTAAAGCAGGGTCATAGTGTATGCCGACAATGATCCAACATTGATAACACTTGTTGACTTGCTAGTGCTATGCCAACATAGCAAGCATCAAGGGCCAGCCATTGTAACCATGAGAGATAACCCATATCCAAACATCTTTAACAAGGCAGAACACATTTCATGTTCTAAGTGCCTTTGAAACTGTGCTCAGTCCCATATCCGCAAGATTCATCCAACAGTCTCCAGACAATAAGACTCATCATTGCACAGTCAAGATTTGCTTATCTTGAGATATCAAGCTTAGTTATAAGCCAAGTTTCTAAATGCTTATTTCCCCACAATACTTCAAGCCCTATGACACCCGTGTTTCATGAATCATGGCGCACATTGGAGTCTTAAGAGATGATCCACAAACAGTTTGCCAAGCTAGTGCTGGAGTAGACTAGGAACCCATGAAAGGAGAGATGCCTGTTCTGCATAAACCCCATAAGCTATCGAGTGGGCAACATGGAAATTACGTTTATGATAACTGGTGTCCCTTTAACATTTCGAAAAAACAATGATCCAAGACACCAAAAGCCATAGATGTATGAAGGGCAAGATCACAAGATTCACTGAACAGAAAACAAATGACAAGTTGCCAACTGAATGGACATTTCTTCAGTGAAATTTTACCTTTAAAAGGCATGCCATGTAGTTGGTCCGTCCCAGCTCTTTCCCTGCAAAGAAGAAAAAGGCTTTAAGTTTCTCATTTCAGTTAGCTTGCAATATACGAGATGTGCCATACAAATTGAGCAGCATCAGCTTGTTAGAATCCATTCAATCTGGCCAGTTTAATAGGGAAAGATGTCAATACAATGCAGCATTGTAAGAGGGTTGAGTGACAGCTTGTAGAACCAAGAAAACACAACCTGTCAAAGCCCCTCAGTTTTTCTAGCATGCTGTTGGAGAAACTGCTGCCATAGTCGGTTGCAGCCCTCGGTTAACATGCATTAGCAAGGTGGGAGCCATCAATTTAGGATATTGCAATACAAGGACTCAGTAAAGTAGAATGGCAAAAGGCAGGACACCAATGTAAGTGCAGCCATTAGGACAATGGCCACGTGTCCCAGTCTTTGCTGCATAGCAGTAACTAAAAGGCAAGTACTTAGTGGGTCCCACTGCAGCAAGCCTGTACTAGCAGCTTAGTTTCTGGTCAATGGGCCATAACTTAGATGTCTTACAGCAGATTGAAGGACAAAGTTTCAAATATTGAGAACTAAGCAGCCATCGTATAGCAGCTGACAAAAAAAGTTTGCTATTACACACATTGAGTTTCCTTAAAGGAACAGTCCATTCCAAGTAGTTTGTCTTATTGAATGCATTCAAGTTTCAAAATTAAACACATCTCATCAAACTCTGCCTCTGGTCACCACCAAGTGTGGAAAGCATCAACATGTTAAGTTCTTACACATGCTCAGTAACACGCAAAGCAGCTAAAGGCATGTCCTTCAGGCATTGTTAAAATAGATTTGCTATCATTGTCTTCTAACATGTGCAACTTTATATGCCAATGATTCCTAGACAACATATAAAGGCAAATTATACTTTCCAACTCCAATATCGCCTAAATGCAAACATTGGAGTGCGTGGATCCAATATGCTCCTAGGACAAAAGCTTTGTTGAGTCCTTAAACTTCTCAATGCAATTTTAGACTATCACATGGCTTTTAATGCACATACTAACCAGAAAGTCAAAATGCTTTATAGCTTGGCCAGTTACGCAGATTCCAAGTGGTTACCTGCAACAGAACAAAATGAGGTAAAAATTTACATTTGACCATAACAAGTTGCCATCATAGGATGTTTGCAATGATGCACTAGTGCACAAAAAGCCTGACCATGTGTCACTTTCTGAAATGTTGCTAGTCAGTCACAAAGTTATACTGAGCAGCGACCGTCAAGAAAGCATTACTCTTGGCTCACTTCTATCCACACCAGCTATGAAACTGCTGCCATGGCTTGGATTGGGGCCGTGTAAAAGACATGAGGTTACTGCCATCTAGTGGCAGGAAGGCTTTAATAGATAAGATTCATTGAAACTGAGTAGTTAATATTCACGCCCATCTATATCATAACGGAGAAGTACATACAAGGAGAGTTATAACTGGAGCTAGGGTGTCAGAAAAAGGGTTTGAATTAAAGAGAACACTGCACATCGCGGGCGACATGTCTCACTTAAATTATAACAAAGCAAGTAAAGCAGTTACCACATTTGACAAATATAATTACCTGTAACACGCAGGGAAGGATTACGCACGGAAGCACCATTCCGATATCGTACACGGCGGTAACCTGAAAACATACAGAAATAAGGATTCGTTAAGGACAAATCACGCATGCGCAGGCCTACTTCCAGGCAACAGACACATGCATCTTTACAGAAACGAGTTATTTGAACAGTTTATCATGTAAACACGTTGTATTTCCCCGTAATGTTGCTGACTTCTGGCACAAATAAGCCCGAGCAGCGACCGTCAGTGGAAACAGACTTAATCTGGGCCTCTGTTTGACCACGTTAGTTACACAAAGCACTAACCCGGCTTCGATCAGGGCCTGCGACGACAAAAGTCGTAAACACGTTACCAATATTTACCTGGTCTATCTGGCAAAAAAGGTATAAGAGAAAAGCCGTACACACGAGGCATGACAGCTTACACTCAAGGCGGATGGCTAAGGAGTGCCATACAGCAATAGCGAGTTCTTCCCACATGCATGGCTGCAAAGTCGGAGCACGAGAGAACGAGATCACTCAGTCCTCGCCCCTTTATACCTCTGGAGCGCGCGTTTCCTGACTTGGTTTCATTGGTTGGCCCCGTCGGACTAGCAAGCAAAGCATTGTGGGTGTTGTAGTTTGATTAGACGTTCCGCAAAAGAGACGTTTGTCACTCTATCCAAGCGCCCAGTATCCACTGTTCCAGACAACATTAGCCATTCCTGCTGTAGAGAGAGTGGAGCCCGAAAATCTGGACAGAGTATAACCCAGGTTGTGACCGCTTCCCAATAGAGTTATGAAAAATTATATTGTTTTGAGATTCCGTCCAATATATGGTTTTAGAAACTCCACATAACCATTATACCCCCTGAGAATGTGTCACTATTTCTGCAGTCTTCCAGCTCTACAAATATTTAAAAGGCCAGTTTACTATCAGAGACCCCACTATAGAATGCACATCAAAATACTCAGTGCTCTTACTTCTTGGAATATGCACATAACAGACCTTACACGAGGTAAAAAAGCTTTAGGTGCCCTCATTCGCAGAGGATTCTTGTCAATTGGCAGCTTGAAGCAACTAAGAAAGTGCTCCCATTATTATTATTATTATTACCGGTATTACTATTACAGTATTATCCCAAATTGCTTTGTTATACCGTATTTGCAACACACGCCCTCTGGTGTCATTTCCGAATATTGCAACTTAGTGTTGCTTTCCTTTTTGAGACATCTTTCTCTCTGTGACACCAGAGTAAATTGTTTGGTTGTTTGTTCAGATGTTTTTATTAATTTTTTTAGTTGCAAACTGCATTTAAACTCCATTAGAATCCTTCAGTGCTTAGGTGGCTTTTGACAAATCCCTATGTGTGAAACATGTTAAGTGTTCGCCTCATTGCAGGATGAATTCGTGAGATGCACTTCCGTGCATCTCACCTTCCGTTTGATAATGCCCTGCCTGCTGTATAATTTACTGGCTCGAATATAGGCCGCACTTTTTTCCCCCACTTTAAGTCTTTAAAGTGGGGGTGCGGCCTATATTCGGGGTCTAGCGCCCGACGCCCGGGACATGCAGTTCCAGGTGCCGGGCAGGCAGCAGGGTTAGGATACAGATCCCCCGCAGCGGTGCAGGGGACCCGTATCCTACTCTCTGATACGCTCAGACAGCCTCCCTGCCAGCACTTCCCACGGGGGGAGTGCCGGCACGGGAGGTTGTCTAAGCGTATCGTGCAGACGTTCACCGGCAGCAGCGATGCACATAAACAGCCTCCGCTGCTGGCACGTCTGCACGATGTGCTTTAACAATCTCCCTTGCCGGGAATTCCCACGGGGGGAGTCCCCATGGACGCAGACCTTCCCCGACTGTCAGAGAGAATTCCCTGCAACTCTGATCTGTGACAGCTGGGGAAGGTCTGCGCGATGGACGCAGACAATCCCCGCTGCTAGCCACACCTCCTTCCGGCTGCAGCGTAAGTTGTCTACGCGAATCGCGTAGACATCTACACACTGCCCCGGCTACACACCGGGGACTCAGAAGCACCGGTAAGTGGGGAGACAGGAGGATCCAGGTCCCCTGCAGCTGCTGGGGATCTGGATCTTAGTCGTCTCATAGTCAGACCTATTTGAGACGCATTTGCTCTGAAAAAAACCTCGTCTTATAATCGAGCAAATATGGTACCGTATATTCCGGCGTATAAGACGACTTTTTAACCCCAAAAAAGCTTCTTAAAAGTGGGGGGTCGTCTTATACGCCGGGTACTTACCAAGCCGGAGGTTCCCACGAAGCCACCAATCTCTCTAATCACTACGCGCCGGCTATTGATGCCGAGCGCAGGGATGCCGTCATGTCCCGGCGCCCGGCATCAATTGCCGGCGCGTAGTGATGAGGGAGCAGGGAAGCCGAGGTCTGAAGTGCCAGACCTCGGGCTTCCCTAGGTCTGGCACTTCAGACCTCGGCTTCCCTGCTCTCTAATCACTAGGCGCCGGCTATTGATGCCGAGCGCAGGGATGTCGTCATGTCCCGGCGCCCGGCATCAATTGACGGCGCGTAGTGATGAGGGAGCAGGGAAGCCCGAGGTCTGAAGTGCCAGACCTCGGGCTCCCACAACTGGATGGAAGAAAGAAGACAGAAGATAAGGTAAGAGATGGGGAGAAATATATATATATATATATATATATATATACACACACACACACACACACACACACTGGTGTGTGTATATATATATATATATACTGGTGTGTGTGTGTGTATATATATATATATATACATATATATACACACACACGTGTGTATATATATATATATATATATATATATACATATATATATACACACACAGGGGTGTGTGGTGAGGGCAGTGTATAAATGTGTATGTAAGGACAGGCATATGTGTAGATATATATATAGATATATATATTATATATGTGTGTGTGTGTGTGTAAGGGCAGTGCATGTATGTATATGTCAGCAAATCAACCAGCAAATCACCGGTAAGGTACATCGCTTGCCGTGATTGGCTGGTTGTTGTACGCTGGGTAGAGGGGTAGTCTTATACGGCGAGTATAGTCCAAACTCTATATTTGGACTGTAAAAGTTGGGGGTCGTCTTATACGCCCAGTCGTCTTATAGGCCGGAATATACGGTACTTACTGTTAGATGAGTTGCTGTCTGAGCAGTGTGGATGCCATCAGGAAAGTGGAGGGAGGGTGCAATTGGCAGTGAGTCAGAAGGGGGCAGGGCCACTTGGCAGTGTGACTGCAGGGAGGTACTGGGAAGTACCGTAGTATCTACAATCTACAACCACTGTATATGACGCACCCAGTTTTTAGACCCAAAATATTTCGAAAAAAGGTGCGTCTTATACATGGGGAAATAAGGTAAATCAAGATGGTGTACTATGTCATGTGTTGTTGTTCATTTGAGGTTGTATTTACCTAATTTTAGACCTGCTAAGGACAGATTATTATTTCACAGGACTGTATGTCCTGTGTTAAAATGTAGCGGACGTTATTGCTGGAGGTCAGTGGCAGAGGCTGTCTTGGACGCCCTGTGGCAATACGATTGTGGCATTTTAGGAGTTAATGTTCTGTGCCTTCAGTTAATGTTTGAAGGGAGCAAATCACAGTCCATGTTGTGCTTCTGTGGAGGACCAGCATTGAGTTGCTTCCAGGTCAATTGCTGTCAGCTAGATGCTGGATCATCACCCCAGGAGGAAGAAACAAGGCAGGCATAAAGACCTCTCTCTCTAATACAGTCTTCTGTGCAGATCAACAGTCATTTTCAGCACTCATCCAGAAGAGAGAGTACTCCAACAAAGATTCAGATGTAAAGGTCTTCTGACCCGCTGCTTTTCACCATTGCTTCAGACATAATCAAAATGTTTGAGATCTGGTTTGGCAGAGGTAGTGACAAGTTATTTTTCTGCGCAACAAGGTTCTTCCCGTGCTGCAGTACGTGGCTCAGGCATGGCCCTTGTTCACTACAGTCAGTCGAGCCATCACTAGGACAGCTTTTTTGCTTCATCCAAAGTAACGTGCACATTCTTGTATAAGGACCCTTCCAAGGGTGGCAAAGGAGTGCCTGACATACACCCTCATGTGCAACTGGGTGCCCATGACACTGAGAGAATGTCTATGTCTTTATTCTTTTAAGGTTATACGCTCCCCTTTCTGTACATATGGTGCTGTGGAGTTCTACTTTTAACCCTTTTGGAGGATTCTGAAATAGGACAAGTGAGACAGCTCCATGCCTTACAACTGGAATACATCCTAGTTTCACCCGGATGTTAAACTTTGTGAGTGGAACACCAAATGGAGGGGATGAAACTGGACTTGTGGTCACCTAGGGTGATCAATAAACATATGAGAGCCAAGGACATTATGGAGCAGATTCCAAGGCAGGTGGCCATTCCACCCACATCCAAGTGGGCCATGGCCCTTGTCACCAACCCCTACTTGCCACCCTGAGACATGGATCTAAGCTTCCATGATATTATCTTTTAAACTAAATGTTTAAAAATTACACTGGAGTTAAACTGGAGGGAAACAACATACCAGGTTCCACTGCAGAAAGCAGCTACAACACATCATCGGAACCAGATCAACATATCCCCATCCAAGCAGTCCTCTCCTATTGTCTCACTTCCCCCTCAACGATTAGACTGTAAGCTTGCAAGAGCAGGGCCCTCTTCTCCTTTTGTACTAGTTTGTTATTGTATGTTGTTGTATGTATTTTTGTATGTGAAATTGTTCTACTGACTGTAACAGCGCTGCCAGTGCTTTATAAATAAATGTAATGTAATGTTAATGGCATTTATTTTCTAAACTGAGAGTTGTGGTTTTAATTCACTATGCATAATGAAGAGGCAACATGGAAAATATTCTACAGTAATTAGAGTTGAGCTAACTGTATAAAATGCATAATGCAGTGTGTAAGGAGAAGCTCACCGGGGATGGCTTCTCTTATACAAACAATGTCCATATTTATGTATAGCCGCTTTACAATGCATAGTGAAATGAAAGAGCTGAAACAACTCTCACGCCAACTCTTTAGTGAATAAACCACCATCATGCCAAACAAAAAGCAATATGTAGTTTTAATTAATAAATGTACGCTAAATTCCGTGATGGCAAAACTTCCCCGTTAAGTCTACCTATAGCACGTGCAGATGTTTGGTGTAAAAGGGACTTGTCACTGAAGCCTCCGTGCCATGGGCTCCTGGAGGAGACAGAGTGCCACATTTCCCAAAGTACAAGAGACTCTAAAGACTGTGGAGCTTGGACAGATTTGGGGTTCCTGCATTTTGGGAGGGGGTTTATGGGTGTTTTACTCTCCATTGGGTCAGGACTTACAGGACACAGGCCTTTATGGCCAGTATGTGTACCTGGATCTGACATCCAGCAGGTTTCAGCCAGAAGTCAGGAAAACGCCTGTGTTTACCATCCTCCCCACAGACTGCAGTAGCAACCCCCTTACTGGGCTGAGGTGAGCCGAGTGTAAATACTGAGCCACGTGCAAAGGAGGACCTGATGGAGAACTTTGTGTGGCTTGTGTCTATTGTATGTAAATTACCCCTTGTACTGTTTAACCCCTTAACGTCCATTGTTGGGTCAGGCTTGCCACGCAAAAATGGTCACTTAACGACTAATGACGTGCCTGACATGTCATTTCATTAAAACAAGCTGGTTCTATGATCACTTTCTTTGTTTAAACTGTTTTGCTGTAATGCCTCGATGTCGAGGCATTCAGCAACTCCGAGATCGGCACCAGGGACCATGTCTGGCCCCTCTCCGGGGCGTCAACATCCGCCATACACTGTATGGCTGGGGACACCCGTTTTAAAAAGTTTAGTTTAAACTTCAATGGTGTCGCTCAAATGCCTCGATCAAGATATTTAAATAATAAATATTTACAGGTGAAAGCTGACAGGTGAGCAGACTGGATGTGATAAGGGAGAGGTTGGAGTCACCGGGTGCCATCCATAATGCAGAGAACCGGTTTGGAAATAGGATGGGCATAGAGGTGGTACTGGAAACAAAAGATATTAGTTTGCCAGAAGAGGTGTAGACTGACAAGAAGTATAACAAGGTTCAGTTAAAGAGCGATAGAAGAGGACACTAAAAGGTATAGCCCGAGATATTGTCAAAAGGTGAATTGCGCCACAAGTGAGCCATGTCACAGCTACTATACAAATAAACAGTTTTCAGGAGAAAGTTTGGTCAATAGAGCAAAAGGAATGAGTAAGGTGAAGCTAGCTTTTGGAAGCTTTTATTCTGTTAGGTTGAAGATGCTGGTCCGTTTCTCATACATAAAATCTGTCATGCCATTTATTCTGAGACCCCCCCCCCCCAAACTACACTTGTCCCTAATTACTAGTCCCCTTAATGACACAGTGAGCTCAATGGTCCTGATACTCTGGAAAACATATTGATGTCTACAACTGATAGGAAAAGGTCAATCAGTAGTGTTATAGCTGTATCATTATATATCAATAAATATCTTAAAAAATTACTTTACCAAAGCAAATACCATTTAGGAAAAGACACAAACATAAAAAAAGAATACTTTATTAGGCCTTAAAATGGAAAAAAAACAAACAAAACAATCAAAAATTACATTAGTGACCAGCCACAAAGTAACACTAAAGAAGACAGACAGATTCTGTTAGAGGGGAGGATGTACAATAGTCCTATATTCTCCTTGGAATGTTTATTTTTTTAGAAACGTTAGTTTTAGCTCTCCAAAGTGTGCAGGTAATTTATTCCTTCCATTTGAGATGGTCCAGGGACACCTTCAGCATGTTTCAAACCTACATAAAGTTTTACCTCTCATTTCAACAGAATGAGGCTCACCAGAACTTACACATAATTTATACACCAGCCCTTCACACATCTCTACATAATACAAAATAAAAAATTTTAAAGGAAAAAAAAAAAAGTTGATTACTGTGGGTTAAGTTTAAAATATGATTTTGGAAGTTCTGGTTTTTTTTTTTCACCCCTGCAACAAATGAGCTGTTAATTCGACTGGATATTCCATAGGTGTATATGAAGAGGTTTTTAGATACTTTTAGTGGACATTTATGTAGCAAGATGCAATCTTAAACAACTATACATCTAACCCTATAAACATTGGCACTGAAAATTTATCACAATCATCTTTAAAACAATCTAACCTTGAGCACATACAGCAAAAGATTTTCCAATTTATTTTTGAAAATAAGATGTGGATTTTAATCACTGTCTGCTAAATTAGACAAGTGAAAGAATACAATTATCACCTCGTTAGAAGAGACAGCAAAGCCTCAAACCCATGAGAAAATGGAGGACTTGATTTGACATATCTGTATCCAGTTAAGATGCCGTTCCCATTTTAAAACCAGTGAGACACTAGGTGTGTAATATATATATATATATTCTATATAAAAATTAGCTACTCTCACAACACAGGTTTCCTTATCCCAAAAACCTCCATTTTCTAGAAAAGCTTTACTACCTCCATGAATCTTTAAAATAAATATTGTAGTCGATTACTACCTAATAACTTCTTTCTAAAGAAGGAAGATGAAAATGAATGCATATTAAGATAAATGTTTATTTAAAACATCAGTGTGCAGTCTTTATGATGGAAAAATAACTAGAGCATAACAAATGATGTAACCATTCAAAGTTCCACTCCATCAGGAAAACAAGGTTTGTAAGAAGACTGGAAAATTAATGCTTGGTTGATGGTTGGTCTGGTAAAAGTTCATTCAGAGATACTTGTAATTCACTATAAATATATATGTCATCATTAAGTGTAAATTCATTCCTCACACTTCGGAAGTCTATAACTACAAAGTAGGCGCAGGGACTCCTGGCGTAGCCTGACGAGGTAGATTATACATGACACCAAGGAACTGGTCTGCGATTCGGCCAGCCTCCCTCAATCCACTCAGGAGCGCTCCATGGACAGTTGCAGGGTAGTTCCGAATTGTGTGTTCCCCAGCAAAGAAAAGTCGTGGAATGGGCTAAAAGATAAACATAATGCAAACTTTGCTTGTTTTTGCCTCAAAAAATATTAGATGTCTGTGTAAAATGAACATGAAAGAGTGAAAATGGGAAACGTCATGAACAATCTTTACAGATAGAGAGGAGGTATGTGGAGGGAGATAGATACAGAGGGAGGCCATTGAGTTATGTAAAATAGAGTAAGGACAAAACTGCATTAAATGTATTAACTTAAGGATTTATCCGTTTGTTGTTAAAGAATGTGTAAATGTTTAGTAGTTTTTCTGCTTAATTCACCTGTGGCGCTCCAGGAATCGCAGGTCCAGGAGTTATTGGTTGAGCCATCAAATCATAATCATTCCCAGAAGATCCAGCTGCCACATATGAATAAGATCCACGGGCCCATGGGTCAGCACGCCAGCGGCTAACAACAGTTTCTTTTGGCTATTGGAGAGTGGACAATAGAAGTATTTTGTTAAAATCTATTATGCGGTTTTAAAAAACAAAGAAAAACCCACAGGACCACCGAGTTAGAGATTATACATCATATATGGTTGCAAGGATAATTTTCTGCATCACTTGAAATTATAAAGCTACCCAAATTGCAGGATTCGTGGTTATAGCTGGTATGTTATAACATTCTCTTGTCCACAAAAACTTGCTACAGTACGATATTTAATACTCCAAAAGAGGGGGTGAGACCCTCCCTGTTACTTGACCCAAATTAATTTTTTGGTGTCCTTAATATATATACATAGTTACACCGCAAGACAGAGGTTTAACCCCTCCAGTCACAGGGGTTTTCATAACCAACAGGGCCAAAATGTGTCATTTTTACCATGTTTGTTAATCCCTTTGGGGATATACATTTTTTTTATGCTTGTGACATCATGGTGACATCACTGGGCTTCCAATCATTCTTTTTAAATTGAATTTGCATTTAGTTTTCCCTTATTTAACTTTTTTAAACTAATCTTCTCCCTCTCCACAATGTGATCAGCAAGCAGGGTTCCAAAAGCCCTGTATTGCACATTGCAAACGCAAGGCTTTCCTGTCCTCAAGCGAACATCCGCTTGGTGTCAGCAGTGACACCTACCGAAAGGAATGCCCGATCACCTGATCCTTAAATGATAGTGTACAGATGCTCGTAGCGATCACTCTTTCACAAATTCAGCTAGCAAAATCTGCTGATCTCCCGCAAAACAGCAGGGAGATGTCCCTAAGGTTGCAACAAAGTCAGGACATACCTGTATGTCCTAACAGTCCTAACAGGCTTCTTTTACAGGATGTAAAGGTATGTCCTAAGGGGACTGAAAGGTTTAATCCTTAAAAAAAAAATAATTTCATAATTTACAAGGACTCAACAATTATATTGTCTTTCTGGCTACTGTGCAGCTGTGCTGGGGTGACAGATATTAATTAACTTCGAGAGAGAAAAATTGTGTAAGGACGAAAGGGCCACAGGTCCAATGATTGCGACGCTGGTGATCTCCACAGAATTTTCACAATTTAAACATAGAAAACCTAGGAGATAGATAGATTCCCGATTTACATTTCAACAAAAATTACTTGTAAATGGATAATATGTTTTTTTTCTCCTAAACAACTTAAGCAAAATAGTAAAAGTAAACAGCCTTTTATTAAGATGCACCAGTAGAAATATAGTCAAAGGTCTAAGTAGCTGGTATAGGAAAGAATACAGGAATCAATTATTCTATGATATTTTAAAGAAATATTAAAACGTACCTGTGGAACAGCGCTGCTTCCAAATATCCCTTTGAGAATGGCCAAGCAGCGTCCAACTATAACGTCATCGCTGATATTTTCCATTATGCCTGCAGCTTCACCCGCCACCAGGGCCAGCAGAATTGGTGCTATTGCCAAAAGAACAATACATGTTGTATGTTATATTTTATCCTTAATATATTAACTTGAAATATACTCTAACCTTCATCACGGATTTCATATCTTGTTGTGAATACTTCCAATTAATAATTTTCCTTGTATAGCTACCAAAACTAGAAGTATGAAAAGTAAAAAACCTTTAGTGGCAAATCACCAAAGCTTTGGAAATGAACATGCAACAGAGAATAATTATTTCTAAAAATCTGTCCACTGTCCTGCTAGAGGTCGTCAAAATAATTGGCAGGTTTCAGGTTCACAAAAGGGACTTAACTAGAACAAGTGCAGCCCTATTGCAACAGCTTCGCGTTCTACATTGCTTTGTGTAATAAATCAAATATAATCCTTTAAATACTACAGGGAATACACAGCTCTTACATGTGGCATTTTAGTGACTGCTGCGATGAAAAGCAGTGAACATGATGCAAAAGAAATCTTGTTTTTATCACCAGAAGGTGACACATTTACATCAGTCAAATGCTTTTACATCTTCCCATAGATGAAAACAGCATGTCACAAGAGAGCGAGAAAAGAAGTAAATACATACCCTTGTAGAGATTCCAAAACAGGAAAAGCTCGCCTCTGCTAGCTGTGGTGCTACCAACATGACCAAATAAGTTTACCGTTTGATCCCAAAACACTCGGTCAAAGCACAGCACAACCTGGAATGTTAAGAAAGGGATGTTGACTTTTTAAGTTTATTTTGCATTACAATATATTTCATGACACTCCTTACGGTCCTGCATATATGTGAACATTGGCTATAGGTAGTTTTACTAAAACAGAGAAAAACTGCACATGACAACCAGTCGATTTCAGACAGTTACCTTGTTTAAGTTCCCAAAGCCCATTCTTTGCACCGCTGACGTCTTCCACTCTGGAAGTGGAGGCACAAACTGGACCGCAGGAGGCTGTTGTTTTAGCACACCCAGGGGAAGAGTACACAGTACAGCATCACACTTGTATATGAAGGTCTGGCTGGTAGACCGTGTGTTCACAGCAATCACCTCGCAGCCTAGAAAAATTGGCAAGTATTGGAAAATGCATTATAAAATATGCTCTACATACATTTCTAGGCAAAGAAAAAAAAATTAGGTATACTCCACCATGACGTATTTGCTGGTGTTTTATGAATAATTAAACTACAACCCCTGTCAAACCTCTCCAAGCTGCTGGAGAGAAAGGGAATGCATAGCAGCGCAGGAAACGGACAATGTGCTGACATTCATTTTTATCTAGCGTTATTTTCTGAAAATAAGTACCAGCGTGTTTACAGTGAGCTGTAAGGGATGTCTTGAAACAAACTATGCATTAAGCAGGGCCAATTTAGCTCCTTTATGCAGAAGATCTCAGTGTTAACCCTACATAGCACATGGGGAGACTTAGATTTTTTTTTTGTTCTCAATGTTGGACCAACATAATCACATTCATTAAAATTATCTGACAATACAAGAGCAACTCAGAATAAAGTACAAAGTAAAGCTACATCACTTACAGGAGAGACAACACTTTAATATTAGATTAATCTGTGGGACTAAAATGTTTCGGGAATCATATTTATAGGTTGATTTACATCAATTATCCTATAAAGAACAAGGAAAACGCATTCATTTCCAATTTAAACATTGGAAAACTTTGATATAGTTTAAAACCTGCATCCCAGTTAAAACGACCCCGTTCGTTTATCTTGATTGTTATTACATACCAGATGCTGTGTAGCGCACTTGTCGGACAGCTGTGTTTAGCTTGATGTCTAATCCTTCCGCCAGTGCCACAGGAACACAAGAATAACCATTGCGAACGGTTAAATGGCTGCCAGTGAACTCAAAATCATCATCCTTAGAAAGTAGACCAAAAAATAAAAAATACATTAAAATGCTGAAGGAGTGTTGATATCTAGACAGCATCATAGCCTCAGACTTTATGTTTGCTTTTTACTTTTTAAACACACAACATAAGTCATCCTTTGCACTGCAAGCCTCCATCTTTAACATCAACAGATGTTGATCTGGCCCAGATTTGAACGCTAAATTAGGACAGAGATTGTGCGTTTACACACCATAAATTTTACCAGATCACAAAGAATGATTTAACAAAAAGACAGGATATACCTGATCCCAGTGCTTCAAGGAGAGGGTGGACAATGGTGTTGCATTAGCAAATTCTAAGTTTGCAAAATGCCAGTCAAGTATTTGCCTGTCTCGTGAGGACAAGTAAACATCACTGAAAGAAAAACAAACAGGACAAAGATAAATACATACAAATGTTTTAGAGTTATATTTCACCATTCATTTTTTCTGACAAATATTCACATATTCTCACCTTGGAGGGTTGGCTTCAAGTTCCTGCAATTTTTCCTCTAGTTTAACCTGGGACTCCGATAATTGATCATATTCCTAAAGAACAGAAACAAAACCTCACGCGTTAGAGAACTCAGAGCATCCCGCGTAAGCAAACATTCTGCAGAGCTATAATAACCGGTACCTTGATAAGTGCGTTTAAGTCCCTGAGTTTGCTTTTAACCAGGAACTCGGCTGTAATGTCTCTTGGAGGTTTCACCTCTGATGCCTCTTTATACTGCTGATGAAGCTCCTTGATCTTCTCTTTCAAGTTGACCATCTGTTAACATTAAAAGAAGAGTGTGAATAAAACTACGGAGTTAAAGAATTTTCCAGATGACAGTTAAGACAAATCAAAAACACATTCACAAGGTTAGAAAGAAATCAAAACTGTTTGAATCGTGTGCTATGCAGATAAAACATTTTAATATAACAAGACACTTGAATTCCCCACCAAAATCTTGTGACATATGGTATGATGGTTTGGTTGCATGTTCTGCATGTGCCTCGTATCTAGCGTAGGTGAAAGTCAATGCTAATTAAATTCAATGGAGGCAACACACTGGGATTACAAAAAGGGCAGAAAGCAAGCAAATTTTTGTTTTAGATTAGCACTAAACATTTTGACCAACAACTCTAATAATCCTTTATGTCTAACAAAAGTGAGTATCAAACAACATGTCCACCATGAATGATTACATATAATTAGCCTGATATCTAGCATGGCCCGGCTGACACACCAAGGCCCGGCTGACACACCAAGGCCCGGCTGACACACCAAGGCCCGGCTGACACACCACAACTAACTACAGGGCAAATTACGCCAATGCTCCTTCAGATGGGCAATTACTTACTATGTCAACTGGAACTACTTATTCAGTAAATCAGCACAAATTACATTTTCTATGAAAGGTCAATTTATCAACTCATTTCTACACAAATACAAAAAAAAAAAACCTACCTTATTCAACAGGTCTCTTAGTTCCTCTTGAGTTTTCACAATTTTTTTCCAGTGTTCAATTTGTTCATCTTTCACATGTTTTTCCTGCAGTCTAAAGAAACAGAAAGGAAATATTGGGATCATTTTTTTATTATTATTATAAAGTAAAAATGTCCTTAAAAGCCCTTTTAATCCTCCATGGCGTTGCATGCCATGAAAACATTCAGGCCACATTAAATCTACCATGACAGCATACCGTTAACCTATTCTTGACAGAAGAGACGTTACATCAAATCAGTAAAAGCTAGCAACGATGACGAGAGCGGAGACCCAAGGCTGTCTAACAACAGCCTGATCTCCCGTGTAACAACAGGGCAACGTCCCTGGCGCCGTTAAGCCATAGGATGTACTATTACATCCTTGGTCATCTAGGGCTTGTTTCCAAGGATGTAATAGTACGTCACAAATTGGATGTTAAGTAGAAAACAGTCTAATTTCTGTCGGCTTAAGCAATAAAATAACAAAATGAAACCTACTGTATAACAACCTCCAGTGCCTGCCCGAGTGACACAGGCTTGTTGTTAAGAATATTAAAGTCCAACTGATGGCTGAGGTAGGATGTCGCTTCCAGGAGTCTGTTGAATTCTTGTTCCACCATCTCATCTTTCTCTTTGGGTACCTGAAGCTCAAGTTTGAACACATACTTACAATTTGGGTTCTACTTAAAGACAGCAAATAGAATATATCAAAGGAAAAAATGCTTATCAGAGAGGTCATATCAACTTACAGCTTGTCCATTCGCTTCATAAAGAGGGCATTTTTGTTTGATTTTTGCAAGTTCCATGTTTACTTGTTTACTAATTACAGCCATTGGATTGCCACCTAAAACATTGAAACATTTAACAGATGTCAAACGCAACTTGTTACTCAAGCATACAAAAAAACAGATACAGGAACGTCTCGGAACAAAAACTATGTATTCTCTATACTGATTTAACATTGGTTACATTTTCTTTTCATAGATGGTTAATATACAGCACTTACCAAGGCCTGTGACCACCATCGCACCTAAGTCAGCAACATAATTTCCTTTACGGAAAGTGGCGACTCTTCCTCCGACGCGGTCCTATTATTTTTGGTTTAAAAAATAAATACATAATATTCTCACTTAGACTCTACTCAGCTGGATGTTATATAATAGATGAATATTTGTCTACTACTCTACCAGTAGCATAAAATGAAAAATAACCAATAAACAATCAATCTTCAAAATGAATAGGTACTTACTCTGGCCTCCAGGACTGTTACATCCATGCCAAAGCTCTGCAACTGTCGGGCTGCAGCCAGGCCAGACACACCTGCACCAATGATTATTACTTTACCGGTTTTCTTGGCTAAAGAACACAGAGACATAAAAATCAGAACCAAAGACAACAAGGTGACATTTACACCACAACTACCATTTGTATTCATTTCAAGATATGAAAACATTGGGGGGGGGGACCACTTACTTGGCAAAGGTTTCAATCTTTTGTAGATTCCAAAATTTATTAAACCATGCCTTTCAAGGTAGCAATGTACTCTGTGGACAAGCACCGAATCACCTGCAACAAAAGAATATAGTAAAACAAATACTATCATTAAATAATCTTGTAAATTTATTTAAACGTTAAAAGATATTAAGGGATTTTTAAAATGGCTATTGGTTGACCTTTCACCTAATCTCACACACACAAAAAAAAAAAACCTTGGAAGACAACTGAAATATTTTAACCCCTTCTTAACCAGGGGTTCGTTTTTTTTTTTTTTTTTTTTTTTTTTTTTTTTTTTTTTTTAAATGTGTTCCCTTCGTGATGGAGGCTATTTTAACATTTCTGTGATATTTGTGTTTAGCTGTAAATTTTCTTCTCTTAGTGTACTCACACCAATTATATAGTTTTTTTCAGGACAACAAAGGCTTTCTTTAGATACCATTTTTTTTTATCATATCTAATTTAATAAAAGAAAAAATATGGCAGAAATTGGTAAAACAAAAAGCATTTTACTCATCTACAAAAAGGCTAATGAAAAGCATTGTAAATAGATTGTGCTATTTGACCTGAGTTTAGAAATACCCAAGTTAGGGTATTGCAAGTTGCAAGTTAAAGGGCAATACGTACAAATAGCAAATTGCTATTTAAACTTTTTTTTTTTCTTCAAATCTGGTCATCCTGCACCCATATACTATTTGGGACATGTTTAAAGATGACCAATTCAATGTACCTCACCAAACCATACATTTTTGAAAACTAGACTCCCCTGGTGGTATTTTAACACTTTCCATGCACTCATTCTACCAATGGCATGTGCCAAAGTTTGTGGTAGTAATTCTATTTGTGTTTTAGTTTTTTTCTCACACACACGTTCTATATCAGGTATGAATTTACAGATCTTTGTCACCCCAGTGTGGTTCTTACGTATATTACTGCAAACTACTGTATCAAAACAATAAAGTAGCTTGAACAAAGGGACACTTGTGTAAAAGTTATCTACATGCAAGTGGTACCCTTTGTCCATAAGGGGAGATATTAGATCTTGGCACTGGTTCCTAGATGTTCTGGGCAACCTGGAGAGTTGAGGTGGCTATCCTTCATATACCTGGAAGGCTGGAGTATACCCAGTCTCGCCCTCACAGCCTATACACCTTCACTCCAAAGCTGGAGCACTCGGAATATACTGCTTGAATCCCAACCTTTCCTTATACTTAACCAGGGATTCATAGTTAATTGTTTTCTAAGCTCATTTAAACCCAGGCAGAGCAATTGTGGTTAACTGTATGCATTTCTGTGGTATGTCAATTTTTCAGAAGTTTAACATACACCAGAATAAACTTGGCAGAAATATGTGTATTTTTTTGTGAGATAGATATATATACACGTATGCGCACACAAAAAAACAAGCATTCACTTACTATTGTAGGGTGCTTCCAGCTGTTGAAGTGTTGCCTCAAATGTAAGTTGAACCTTTGGGTTGTCCAACCACAACTGTAACTATTTTAGACAAAAGAAGAAAGGCGTTTCCCCATTAGGTTAAAGTTACTTAACCCAGTTCATTGCACTTTTAAGAAACAAAAAATCCAACTATTCATAATACGATAATAACGAATCAGCAAAAGACAACAGCAAAATTACAGGCATTATAATGAATACAACGTGGCTTGTCCGTTTCAGCTAAGGTAAATAAGCTTAAGGCCGGCAATAATTCCACAAAATACCATAGGTGGTAAAACGTACCAACCCTACTACTATTCCAAGAGACAAATTATATCGTAACAAATAAGTATTTTAGTAGTTATTTCCTATAAATAGCACACAAAGGGAATTACTTACAGTTCGATTTCGGATATAAAGGAAAACCTTCTGGGTTGGCTGAGGGCCACTGATAATGTCTGGGAAGCATGCTGCTTCTTGGGAGGTCATTCGGTCATGTGGAAGCCTACTCTGGAATGCAGCACCCTCCACTCCTATGAAGAGAAATCAGCAAACAGTGGATAACATGGTATATGAATAATAAACAATTCATATAAAACTAGCAAGTTACTGCTGACCTGCTAAGTAACACACAAAATGAAAAAAAAAAAAAAAAAAAAAAAACTCACCAGAGGGCTCTTCAGGCTCACTGTCGATTTCTTCTTCTGGAGGAGCCTGCGGAGGTGGTGGTGGCACTTTTTTCTCTCTTTCCGCCTTTGCATTTCTCTCCTCTTCGGAATAATATTCATCTTCAGAAAGGTTTGCAAGACTTTCATCCATTTCTCTGTATTCAACCTTGAATTTGAAAAAAAAACCCAAAACAAATATTAAAGTAATGCAAAGAGAAAAAAAAATAGACACGTACTGGAACTTATCATGGCAGATAGCTTCACCAGCAACACACAGCCCGTATATCCTGATCCAGGAAGTGAGCAGTTTATATCATATAGTCCCTATACCGTTTCATAAATGTATTCTGAAAACTCATTATTAGCTATTTCGAATGAGGACAAGAACTGCTTTACATGTTATCTAAACAAAAAATAAGGGCGGTAATATTTGGACAGATCTACGCTTTCTATATATCATATAGTTATTATCAACAGCCCTATAAAACAAAATTACACTGTTTATATTGTTGCTCCCAAAGTAGCGTTAAAATGTTAGCAATGCAAATCTCACTGGGTTTTGTTTATTCAAATTGTTCTACAACAGGACAAGTCCATTAAATGACTAACGTGACCTCAGGACACCCTACATGTCCAACAGACTTAGAGAACAAGAAACAGGGTGTGTGGGGGGCAGGGGGGGGGCAAGATGGAAGAGGGTCTTCTTCTGGTGCTATACAATAGTAGCGACAAAATATGTTATAACATAGGGAGCGGTAGATGAATAACGCTCTCCAGTTTTAGGTTTACAAGTGACAACCAAAGAGGACAAGATCTTTGACTGCAAGCCCCCCTGGACATGTTCAAATAAGCATAACTTTGACAATTCAACTGTGGCTAATCCCTTTCATGCCTATGATGATTATGTGAATACGATGAAACAGTTCAAAATAACCCAATAACCTTTAATAAATTAGAACGTTACATGATATAAAATTTTAAAAAAAAGGGGTTGCACAGGAGCAACGACGTAAGTTTCTATAGATGCATTGCTTTCAGAGTTCATCGCGTATGGCATGTCCTACTCGTTAGCAGTAAGGTGAAAAGGGAAATGTCCCAACTGAGTTAAAAGCATAAAAAAAAGGCATAATCAGGAACTGAAAACCATCTATCGCTTGTTTAAAAAATAGTTTTATTATCCATTTATTTCATCACAAAACGCAACCATGATTTAGGAATTATATAAGACACACGGCCTCCACCATGTCTACCACTAAGGTGACACTTGAGAAAATCTCATGGACAACCTAGGAACAGCTCAGACGAAAAAGGGGGGGGACCCTAAAAATGCCCAAAATGGGTTATTTGGAGCCTCTTGGAGAAGTTCATAATGCATATTGATGTCAGCGAGGAGAAATATTCAGCTCACCCGCAAGCACCTGCTTTATGAATTAACAACAAAATACTAGTTCTGTTAGACAATGTGGAAGATTTAAGACCAACAAAGTAGATCCAAGCGGTAGGCGTCAGTAGCAAAGCTATGGCTAGATGGCAGTATGGCTTTGGCCACCACGGTGGACTCCTTTAGATCTGATGTAGATCCATCGAAGGTAAAAACCATCAAAAAGTCAGTTTTCTGGCCCACTTGGCTACCCAATGTGTCTTCTGTGTGACCTTTAATCATATATTATTCCACCAAGTGAAAGGTTCTATGAAGAACAACATGGTTTTGAAGGCCCCTTGCAACTGCTCCATCTTCCACGTTCTCGTCACCCCCTGGCGGTGAAACTTACGGCAACAAGCAGATATAAATCGCCTCATATGGAAGCCTCTGCTATAGGGAAGTGTTGTGTCAGATTAGCAACGTGCTCTATTCACTAAAGAGAGACTTCAGCTCCTTGACGTCACCACACATTATGAAGGTCCAACCCCAGTGAGCTTCTCCTGCAGAAGGATCTTGGACGCCCCTGTGTAACGTACAGTTAAATTAACGAGTTCTTGAAAGTCTCCTAACATATTGAACTATGCATTATGCAGGGCCACCTGAGCCCTTGTCACAGGCCCTTTGTAATGAATAGTGACATGAATGAGTTGAAACCAAGCGTTCGTGAACAAACCCCCCAAAATTCGAGCGTTGAAATGAAATATGCTAATAAGCCTCTTCTTTATCTTCTTTATGCTATACGTATCATCAAGCGCGTGATATAAGCAGGACACCCAGGACTTGCCCAGTAGCCCCAACTTCCAGGTCGTCATCCTCTGCCTCCCAGTATAAGCCAGTTTCTCCGCTGAGAGATAAATGGCCACAGGCTGGGAGCCTTTTGTTAGAATTGGGCTTCCCTGTCTTTGTTTCCAGCAGCAGATGGTCTCTATTCTACAGCACAAGGGCCAGACGTACCAACACAACAAGGAGGTCTCCTACCGACCACGTCCAAGTCCTCTACCCCGCGGGCCCGCTCCAGGCCAAGGGGTCCGGCTAAAACAGGGGCCAGATGAAAGGCCGTCTTACTGTATACAGCTTTCAGGGCGCTATTTAACCCCTTCAGAACTGCACCACCTCCAATAAAAAAAGAAAGGCAGCCATTTCACTGTAGAGATGGGACCTTACCCCCACCCCAGCGGATACCGGTTACCAGTTTGAAGGACTCGCAGCCAGCAGTAACTTTTTGGGGGCCACAGCTCCATGGCTTTAAGCCATACTAACCGAAGTCTGGCGGCCACAGGGCTTTTTAATGTGAGGAGCGGTATCCCTGTATACCAACACACGCTAACACCCTCTCTGCTGCAACGCGCACACCAGTCCCTTATTGTGGGCAGACGGTATACCAGGCACTGTGCACATTTACACAGATTGTTCCGTCTGCAGACAAGACTGTGGAGGCTTTACGGCCTTACATAACACGAGAGATATATTCACGTACACGCTCCACGGGCCATCCACAGACACGACAATAAAGGAGATCATGATAAGCACAAAAGGATAGTATGCAGGCAGGCTGGCTGCATACTCGGCGCTGTGCGCGCAACGAAACGCCTGCCCCCTCACACGCGTAGGTGGGAAAGATAAGCGGCGCTGTACAAGCAAACGGAACACCGGAATGGCTGTGTGGGGTCACATGCAGGTAGTATACTCAGTGCCGCTCGCGTATGCACAGGGGGGTGAGGCAGACAGCATTCGCAGAACCGTGTACACTAGCTGTATACAGAGGATTGCGAATCAGCAGTGTGCTCAGCACCGTGTAGACTTTAGCAGACAGATATAATAGATACAATGGGCTGGAGGCGGGCAGCGTACTCGGCGCTAAACATAGAGCTGCATAACCAATTGAGGAGGTGGTAATTCTACCCCTAGAGTGTCAGTGCCACCTACCTTGGCCCTCTTTCTCCTACTGGTCCTACGACCCTCGGGGGTCTCCGGTAGCCCCCCATCCGCGCCCGCCATGATACTCGGTCCCGATGAGGATCCATGCTCGGCCCCGGGAGAAGACCTCTCTTTTTTTCTTGGGGTCCTCTCTAAGGGCGCCCCTGTGTCAGGCGAGGCCATGATACCGGAGGAGGACGACGATGAGGATGAAGAAGAGGCCGGGGGCAATGGCTCGGTGCCGTTTTCGCCGCCCCCAATTGACTCGATTTTCTTAACTGTAAGCATCGAGGGGGGAGGAGGGATCAACAAGTGGGGGAGGGTCGGGCGCACAGCCGAAAGATGAGAGCGATAACGTATTTGCCGAACTTTCCTGGTAGTAGTAGAGACACAGCCCTGACACCAGCGGCAGCCGCTTTGTGTGGAGCCAGGAAGACCAAGAACCGATGTACGAGCGGCGTGGACGCGCACTGAGATCCGTCTCCGCCCACATGGGCTGTCCCTCCCGTTGCCCATAGGTGGCGCTGCCATTTAAGAATCTTGGTACGCCTTCATCAAGAGCAGACTTGGGCACGACGCTGCATGGGCGATGTGGCACAAACCGCTGTAACGTTCACTTGGTTTCCATGGTGACCGTGCCACGGAACGGTATCTCGCAGTGGCATTTTATGAGAATGCCCCATTGGTCCAAGTGGGTAGATGGCGTAAGGCACGTGTAGCAGATGTCCGCACACTAGTAACCCCACAGGAAGCATAAGTAACACGGAAAAATATTATATGCCGCATTGGGAGCTCATGTTGACAGCTATACGTACCAGTACTGTATACCGGTGGGGTTGCAAATCATACCCATTGAATCCGTTGCCCAAAACCTTCCAGTTCAGTAAATAAACCCCTCAGATTTTATCCAAATATTAGAAACAAGTTATTTACGTACGTTTCTCCCACATGTAAATGTTTGGCATATACAGTATATGATGGGAAAAGTCAAGACTTTCCTAGTGCATTATTTTAGTTCTAGGATAAATACATATTAATTATACATTTAAGGGCTATATTTTTTATTTCAGACTATATCGGAATTTTTGTGTTGTGTTGTTTAGACAATAGTATAAGATTTCAGGCAGGGAAAGCTTTTAATGAGCAAATGCATATAGGCGGATTCAGCACTTGCAAAGATGATTTAATTGTATATGATGACTAGAGTGTCCCTTTTTGATATATATATATATATATATATATATATATATATATATATATTTATATATAACTATATCTGTTTTGTGATTTTCCCAATTTTTGCATTAGTTATAATAGCATTAGGGGTACCCCTATTAGCATACCTGGGAACTTCTCGGCTGCGGCTACCCGGAGCCTTCTCTTGTGGGATGCGGCCGGACTGCACACTGCCATTTTGGCGGATTTGTTTGCGAGAGGTAACGTCCGTGGAAATGCGGACGAAGATAGAAAATGAAAGAGAGAAGAAAGAAGATGCGGAAAAGGTTGCCAAAAGCAGAATTTTGTTCCCAAATTAAAAATGCTCCTCCCCATTTTCGTCCAAACCAAATTGGCAGGGAGCATAATTTGTTGCCCGAAAAACGAATGGGCCAAGAACCAATCCAAAAATTTTAATGGTTTTTGGCCCATTTGCACATGTTTATTAGGTTAAATAATAAAAATTAAATAAGTTATCGTCTAAGAAGATGTCAATAATTTAGGACAATTTGACCTCAACTGTTATAAATGGGTTATATCCTTTTGAAATGTTGGGAGATAGTTACTATTGTTACATAGTTACAAGGTCTGTCGTACAAGACACTATCCATGTGTTTGAACTTCATATTCATGTTCAGACCCCATCATGGGTTTGTCACAAAAAGTGTACAGCACATGCACACCTCAATACTGTTGCTCAACCTTCCCCCATGAGTGATATGGGATATCTTCTTCCTTTCATATTGATAGAATTGGGTATTGGAGTACTGAAGCTGACCAGTAGGTGATATTCTTCCATGAACATTATTATAACATAAAGTTCTTTATTTTCAATATCACCAGTCTGTTCTGCAGCTGATCTTTCACAGAACAATGTTGACAGGGACCTGTAATGACTTTAATACGGATTTTATATAAAGTTGCACATTGTGAGGTTGAAATAGTTATGTAGAAATTAGGAGATTATACCGTTCTCTCTTCCATTGCCGCAAGAAGCCCTGAAAGCGAGGAAAATGAAAAATGTTAAATTAAAGTTTAGTTCTTGGTTTTCAGCCAGAAGAACACATTCAGAATTCACATTAAGGTGACTGACTAAGGACGTACTGAGGTTTCAGTGTGTTTATGAACATGAGTATGTCCATGAATGTATTAAAGTGTCAGTGTATGTATGTACGAATGGTGGGAGTGGAGTTTTGTATCACACTATTATTAATCATTGACCTTGTTTAGAAATCTTTATGATTCGTAAAGGATCAAGCAAAGATCTATGTTGCTCAAACAACAAACAGCCAATCTATTGCAAAGAGTAAACACAAGCTTTATTAATATGTCAAGGAGTAAGATGTGGAAAATATCCCATTAGGGAACAGAAAAACAAACTGGACCTTTACGGTTCAATTGTTAAATGTACTTTAGTGTCTGTCACAGACAGAGGGCTGCAGAAAACCTTTAACCCAATTTCAATGTTTTTCCTGTTTTATGTTTCCCAAAAGGAGTATAATCATACCCCTTGTGTACCGGACCCTCCTGAATTAATCCTTTACCCCGTTTACTTCCTGGATTCCCACTTCTCCTCATGGCTTTCCCACGTCCTCTCCTCTGATGTCCCTTCTGTCATCCTTGGTGACTTCAACATCCCAGTAGACACCCCTTTAAGTCCCGTGGCTTCAAAATTTCTTTTTATAATCTGATCCTTTTATCTCATACAGCAAACTCCCCTACTCACGACGATGGTCACACCCTGAACCTTTTTTTTCTAGCATGCGCGTTCACTAACATCACTAATTCCCCTTTCCCCTCTCTGACCACCACTTTTTATCTCACTTTGCCTATTACTCTTTCCCTTTGCTCCCAACAACTTCACCTAACCATAGACCAGGGGTGTCCAAGTTTTTTCTGCAGCGGGCCACTTCATCAGAATTGTATACGTGCAAGGGCCGCACTCATTTTTCAGTGTGAGAAAATATGGCCTTTAATAAAATATGCAGATTAAAATAAAGTAAATGACATTTTTCCTCTCACTGATTTCTGGGCCTAGAAAGTGTTGTGACTACAAATTCAGGATAATTAAAAATGAAATAGTTCTAACAGCAATCACACTCCTATCATACCCAGACAGGCAACCAGTAAATGCTGGTACCTAGGCATGATGGGACTGTGCATGCTGTGATTGCTGTTAGCAATCATACTTCTATCATGCCAAGTCAGCCAGTACATGCTGGTACAGGATGGCTGTAAGTGATGTGCAGACCCCATACTTCTGGCAGCATCAATACACAAAGGGGGGCAGCTAGCCAGGTTTCAGCATGTACTGGCTGACTTGGCACAATAGGAGTGTGATTGCTAACAGCCAGGGCCGGCTTTTGGGGTGTGCGACCTGTGTGACCGCACAGGGCGCCACACTCCAGGGGGCGCCGCGGGGTCCGCTGCCGCCAGTAGCGTACCTAGCAGGGGGGGGGGCGGTCCGCACTGGGTGCCGCTCATCAGGGGGGCACCCGGCACCCCTCCAGAGACGGACAGTAATGTCCGCCGCTGGAGGAGCAGGCTCGCAAGGGAGCGGTATCGGAGGTCTTTAACAGACCTCCGGCTCCCTTGAGTGATTTTAAGCCGGTTCAAGGATCTCCCTTGAACCCGGCTTAAAATCACTCAAGGGAGCCGGAGGTCTGTTAAAGACCTCCGATACCGCTCCCTTGTGATCCGTGCGGCAACAGCTGCTGTGCGCCGGCGTTTGTTGTCAGATCCCGGCGCACAACACTGAAGCCGCGCCCACCGCTGTCCGTGCCCTCTGACCCGGAAGAAGATAGAAGAACTGAAGAAGAGGAGCGAAGAGAAGGAAAAGGAGCTGTAAGGAGAAAAGAGGAAAGGTAGGAAAGCATTCAGTGAGAGTGAGAGTGGATTGGTAAATGTGTGGATTAGTGTATGTGTGGATTGGTATATGTGTGGATTGGTATATGTGTGGATTAGTATGTGTGGATTGGTATGTGTGTGGATTGGTATATATGTGTGGATTAGTGGATTGGTGTATACGTGTGGATTGGTATACGTCTGGATTGGTATATATGTGGATTGGTATACGTGTGGATTGGTATACGTGTGGATTAGTATATGTGTGGATTGGTAAGTGTGTGAGAGTGATGGGTGTTATGCTGAACCATTTCCAATGTCTTTTTCATGATCTAATTATGCTCTAAAAGTACATCATAACTCCCATCACTCTATACTGTTCCATACAGTGGCAGAGCTGGGAGGCAGAGGCCTTGCACCCCCCACCGCAGGACTCCCGAAAGGTAAGTGAACTTCAAAGAGGGAAAGGGTAGATAGTTAGGAGGGGGTAGATAGGGAGAAGGGAGTGAGACAGGGGAAAGGGGGTAGATAGGGAGAAGGGCGTGAGAAGGGGTAGATAGGGCAGAAGGGAGTGAGAAGGGGTAGATAGGGCAATCATACTTCTATCATGCCAAGTCTGCGAGTACATCCTGAAATCTGGGTGTGCCTGGGCATGATAGGAATGTGATTGCTGTTAATCATATATATATATATATATATATATATAATATTGTTATTTAATTGTTTTGTCCTATTTTGGTGTGTTACTTACTTTAAATAAAAGTGTTAGATTTTTTTATGGTGTGGGGGGTCATATTCGGTTTTGGCCAGGTAAATGCTGCACTTTCGGTTTCAGTCTAGAATTCGTTTCGGTGCATCCCTACTACTAAGCCAGGCAATGAAGTGGTAGCCCTACACCACATCAATGTTTGTGGCGTAGTATATAGTGATTGGGGTTTTGTTACAAGTTTTTATTCCTTTCTTTTTTTGGGATGGGGGGGTGCCAGAGGAGTAGTCCGCACAGGGCGCCAGAACAGCAATCACAGTCCCATCATGCCTAGGTTCCAGCACTTACACATCCATGATATCACAGACACACTCATTCATTCATATACTCATTCATTCACAGATTCATTCCCTCAATCATGCATACTCATTCAAACACCTTCCCCACCCCCTTACCTGCACTGCAGCTCATCGATGCCGCTCACAGACTTCAGCAGGGGGCGCGGCCTCCCTCTGCGTTCTCTGGTACTGCTCAGAGGAAGCAGGACTGGAGCAGAGTCATGTGATGTCACGTGAACTCTGCTGGGTTCCGCTTCCTCTTTGCAATATATAAGACCCTCCCACTGGTAAGTAGCAGGGCTCTTGTTGTAGCAGGGCTTGAGGTATGGCCCGAGTAAGATCTGTTGCCCTGGCTGCATGTTGGACGCCACTGCCATAGACCTTAGCTCTTCCGAATTTCTCTTCCGATTTACTCCCTCTCCTCTCCCCCATCTCAAGCATGTCATGCCTTAATCTTGCTACCTCTCTCTATAACTCCACCCTCACATCTGTTCTTGAGGATGTAGTCCCAACTACTACTCGCTCTTCACAACTCTCAAATTTTCAACCCAGGTACACAGTAACCAGATACCTTCGACATTGCTGGCAGTCTCATTCTATGCCTGACTTCCTACACAATAAATTCATACTACCTTCCTGCTACTCTGCTCTTACCTTTGCTAAGGAAACCTACTTCACCTCCCTTATCTCCATTATCTCCTCCCTGTCTCACAACCCTAAAACGCCTCTTCAGTACTTTTTTCATTCTTCACCCATGACTACCCCTTCAACTAACCTTACTTCCTCTGACTTGGCCACATACTTTAATAATACAATTGAAACTATCAGATGTGATATATCTGCACATCTATATCGGCCACTATAATTAAGTTGAATCCAGGAGGATGTGTGATTGTCCATGGTCACGTAACATTTACATTGAAGAATAGTCTACAGCAGGATAATTTAGTGACGTGAGTTTGATAGTGTATATATCCGTATGTTATTGTGGACGTGTGTTTTTTTCTGGGTATGTTGTTATGTATCTGGGTATGTGATTGTGTGTCACGGGGTATGTTAGTGTGGACACATGTTTGGGTATGTCAATGTTTGCATGCCCCCCAACTGTCCCGATTTAGTCGGGACAGTCCCGATATTGGGTCTCTGTCCCGCTATCCCGTCCTCTGTCCCGCTTTGCAGGGGCAAAGGAAGGGTGAGGCGAGATCTGTACTCACCTCAGGTGCAGCTGCAGGGGGCGCACAGCCGCCCGGTCAGGAGCTGCAGCCTGCAGACTAGATGGGAGATCGCAAATCTCCCTGTAGTCGGCTCAACATTAGGGAGCACAAGGTCTGTCACCTCAGACCTCGTTTTACTGTTCCCTAATTACTACCCGCCGGCAAATAATGCCGACCGCGGGGATATGACATCATCCCTACGCTCTGCAGCAATAACTGGCGCGTAGTGATGAGGGAGTAGTAAAGCGAGGTCTGAAGTGACGGATCCCACCACAGGATACAGGATGGAGGCAGAAGGAAGAAGGATGGTGGATTGTGGAAGAGGTAAGAGATGGGGGGGAAAGGGGTGTAAGTGCAGTGTACATGTATATGTGTGTGTGTGTGTAAGGGCAGTGTACATGTATATGTGGGTGTTTAAGGGCAGTGTATGTGTATATATATATGTGTGTGTGTAAGGGCAGTGTATGTGTATATGTGTGTTTATGGGCAGGTGTGTGTTAGAGCAGTGTATATGTGTGTGTAAAGGCAATGTATGTGTATATAATATCTGTATCTTTAAGTTGATATTGCATGGCCAATAGAAATCCTGTGGGTGTGTAATGGCAAGTCAGTTTGTGCCCTTGGTGATGTAATCAGCACCATAATAACTAGGTGGAATTACTTTTTACTAATTATGTGGTAGGACAGAGTGGGGGGGGCACTGGGTCAGTGAGTGTGGTAAATGTTCAAGAAAGTATTTGATAGTTGTGCTGGAAAGTGTCTCTGGAATTATTTTGTTGATAACTATGAATTACACTCACTGGCCACTTTATTAGGTACACCTGTTTAATTTGCTTGTTAACACACAAAGCTAATCAGCCAATCACATGGCACATCAAACTGAGCATCAGAATGGGGAAGAAAGGGGATTTAAGGCAGGCTGGTCTGAGTATTTCAGAAACAGCTGATCTACTGGGATTTTCACGCACAACCATATCTAGTGTTTACAGAGAATGGTCAGAAAAAGAGAAAATATCCAGAGAGAGGCAGTTGTGTGGACGAAAATGCCTTGTTGATGTTAGAGGAGAATGGACAGACTGGTTCGAGATGACAGAAAGGCAGCAGTAACTCAAATAACCACTCATTACCGCTCATCTGACCGCTCAATGTCAAACTTTGAAGCAGAAGACCACACCGGGTGCCACTCCTGTCAGTTAAGAACAGGAAACCGAGGCTACAAATCACACAGGCTCACCAAAATTGGACAATGGAAGACTGGAAGAACGTTGCCTGGTCTGATGTGTCTCGATTCCAGCTGTGACATTCAGATGACAGGGTCAGACTTTGGCGTAAACAACATGAAAGCATGGGTCCATCCTGCCTTGTATCAACTGTTCAGACTGGTGGGGGTGGTGTACACTTTGGTCCCCTTAGTACCAATTGAGCATTGTTGAAACGCGACAGCTTACCTGAGTATTGTTGCTGGCCTTGTCTGTCTCTTTATGACCAGAGTGTAGCCATCTTCTGGTGGCTACTTCCAGCAGGATAATGCATCGTGTCACAAAGCTAACATAATCTCAAACTTTTTTCTTGAACGTGACAATGAGTTCACTGTGCTCCAATGGCCTCCACAGTCACTAGATCTCAATCCAATAGAGCACCTTTGGGATGTGGTAAAACAGGAGATTTGCATCATGGTTGTGCAGCCGACAAATCAGCAGCAACTGTGTGATGCCGTCATGTCCATATGGGCCAAAATCTCTGAGGAATGTTTCTTGCACCTCGTAGAATGTATGCTACAAAGAATAAACCCAACCCGGTACTAGCAAGGTGTACCTAATAAAGTGGCCAGTGAGCGTATGTTCCCAGCATGTTCTCAATCGGGGAAAAAAAGTGTTGTCTTAACAACCATAAGAGGGAGACAGAGTTCTACAACTAAAAGTCCTTCACAATAAGAAACATGATACAGCAAATTAAGTAGTGTCAACTATACAATTTGCATTACTAGTGTTTGAGTTGATATGCTTCTTAAAAAAACCCAAAATGAGGCCATAGACTGCCAAAGCATCTAAAGTATGTCACAAAATACAGAAGCAATATACCAAGGACAATTTTTAGTAGCATTGGTTCAAGTGAACACTGATTAAATGTGTACATTATTATTATTATTATTATTTATTATTATATTTTCTTTATAGTGTCAAAGATTTATGCAGTACATGCATTCAAAGATCAAAATTAGAATCATTAAGACAGACTTAGGAATAGGTAAAGAGGGCCCTGCTCACAAGCTTACAATCAAGAGGTTTATAAACCAAATTACTGCTTGTCCTTCTGCACTATGAACATTCTGTGGATTTACTAGATGTTGTTTGCCAATGACCATCAACTAACAAGTGAATAGGCATGTACTTTTCTTTAAACCAGACATGACGCCTTATCTCACCATGGCAGGGCATATGCTCTAACCTTCGATGCTTTGGTGGGACTGTTTATATTTGGGATGAAGTAGCTCTTTTTGGATTGGCATTCAGATATTACATTTTTCTTAGAAAATAACCTAAAGTCAATATGAGCCATGCCTAGCTTTAAGCTGCACATTGTGTATGGGCAGAGCACAAAGCTGCTGAAATTGGGGTACTTTAACATAGTTGCGGGCTTAACCATATGTGGCCCTATAGCGTGATGGAATTCCCAATATTTGTACCTTAGATAGAATCATATTTACTTGCTTTGTCCTGATTACTTGTTCTGTTTTGTAACAGTTATTATTATATAGGTAGCAGCAACTCAAGAAGCTGAATATGCCATTTATGCTCTTTAGGCTGTGCTCCTGTTCTGAAAATGTTATGCTGTGCACATTTGCAGGTTCTGAACAAATCTTAGGGTTGAGCACCCCACAGGTGCCCCATTATTAGTGTCCAGAGAAGGCTTTAAATTGCTGGAGAGTCTTAGTGGGTTAACATGGAGTGCAGTCTCTCTGATTCAGCTCCTTGGTGAGCAAAATAGTCATGTAAAATTAGATAGGACACATGGTAGGCTTCTTTGACCAAGCTACCTATGCCACCTCAGGGCTGCCATCAGGGGAGTATGTCCAGTACTGGTGTTACCTGTAGCTTGGTCCAAGCAGCATCACAAGCAGAGAAACTGAGTGACAGTCTTCGCGCTCAGCCCCTCCCGCTATTTCCTCTACCTGGTGCTCCGTCAGGCATCCCAGGGTCTCACGGCAACCTCCACTAGCGTGCGTTACCGCAATCACAAACTGGCATGTGCAGATGGCTCTCTCATACATATTCATGAGACTAGTTAAAGGGCCATTATTTAAAAATCATTCAGCTCCCCTCCCCTGTCTAGTCCTCTAATTATTTGCTGATATTGTGGTTTGATATTGACACCTGCTTGCCTCCAAAATAACATGGATTGCTTCTACTCAGTCCTGTTCCAGTGTATCTGGTTATCCTTGTCTGTTCCAGATTTAGTTGGCTCCTAGAGGGCGTCCTTCACCATTTCTCCATTACAGGTCTGCTTCCTTTTCTGCCAGCAGGCTACAACTGGTATACTGGGCCCAAGTAGGCAAAAAGGCCAGGCCTCTCTGCTTGCCCAGAGAGGTGCACTGAAGTATGAGATGTAGTGTACAGCACCTAGACGCACGATAACTGAGGCGCCCAACGGGGTCAAGTAACATGCATCACGTATAGTGTATAGTGTTAGAGTCAGTATGTGAGTGCCTGGGAGATGGAGAGAAGAAGCAAACTGTGTGTGTATAAGTGTAAGGTGGTAGAATGAGATTGTGTGTTAGTATGTATGCTGTTTTGAAGGGGCAAACTCTGCTTATAGGAGCATGGTGAGGTGATGGGTGGAACATAGGTGGAGCAATGCATGCTCCTCAACTGTCCCGATTTGAGTGGGACAGTCCCGATTTTGGGACTCTGTCCCGCTGTCCCTCCTATCCTTACCTCTGTCCTGCTTTGCAGGGTCGGAGGAAGGGTGAGGCGAGAGGGGTACTCACCCCGGGCACAGCTGCGAGATACCGCTCAGCCGTCTGATCAACAGCTGCAGCCTGTAGGACTAGTTGGGAGATCACGATCTCCCTCTAGTCGGATCAACATTAAGGAGTGCTTTACTGCTCCCTAATCACTATGTGCCGGCAAATGATGTTGAACACAGGGATGATGTCGTACCCCTGCGCTCTGCATCAATAGCTGGCGCATAGTGATGAGGGAGCAGTGAAGCGAGGTCTGAAGTGACAGACCTCACGCTTCTACCACAGGATAGAGCAAGGATGATGGGGTAAGAGATGGTGAGAAAAGAGGTGTAAGGGCACTGTATGTGTATATATATGTGTGTGTTTGTAAGCTTGTGTGTGTAAGGGCAGTGTAAGTATTTGTAAACTGGTGTGTAAGGGCAGTGTATGTGTATATGTGTGTGTGAAGGCAGGTGTGTGTAAGGGCAGTGTCTATGTATATGTGTGCAAGGGCAGTGTAAATATGTGTGTGTAATGGCAGTGTGTGTGTGTATATGTAATATACACAGTATATGTGTATATGTGTGTGTGGATATGTGTGTGTGTAAAGGCAGGTTTGTGTAAGGGCAATGTAAATGTGTCTGTAATGGCAGTGTATGAGTATATGTGTGTAAGGGCAGGTGTGTGTTTATGGGCAGGTGTGTGTGAAGGCAGTGTGTATGGGCAGTCATGTGTAAGAGGAGTGTATGTGTATATGTGTGTTTATGGGCAGGTGTGTGAAAAGGCAGTGTGTAAGGGTCCTGGGAGGGAGGCTAACATTAGCCTTTTTATATTAAAAAAACCAATCTCTGCTGCTGTGGACTACTCTTCCAGTGATGCTCAGCCAGAATTATGGTGAACACTAGACTTTTCGTTGTTCAGCCCAAATACCGACCATACAAACATGGCGGCGGCAAAACGAAGACGAAGACGCACAACACAAAGAGTCCTTTCGCCGTCAGGGTTAAAGGGCCGTGCAAACTACTCTATTGGTCGCCTGCAGGGGCCTCCTCTGCATCAACCAATTGGCTGCAGACCAGCGCCGGACCCCGACAGACACGGTAAGTTTGCACTACTGTCTAGCTTTGAGTGTCCAGTAATAATTATTTCTGGTAACAGTTATTAAAAGACCTTTTTCTATGGCCCAAGTATGTAACAGGAAACAAGAAAGACAATAAAAATGATTTATTCCACAGAAAAGTTGGGTGAGGGGGTATGTGGCTCTGCATAAGCTTAGTCATACTTCAGACTTGAGGTTGAGCTGCATGCAAGCTTAACAGGGTTTGCCTGCTGCCCGAGGAAAGCCAATTTGCATTTTTCTTCTTTTCACAAGCCAGATCAAGCCAGTATTTAGGCCCAAGCCCAGCTCAAGCACATGACCCATGCACTTCACATTATCATTACGGCACTGTGTATTAACTGTTCAAACACCAAAAAAAGGACACGGAGGCACATTGGATTTAGAATTGGCCACGGCATTTATTTACTAAATGCCGCGACATTGTTTATTACTCCAAATTTAACGGTGATAAAGAAATGTACACATCCTAAAATTCTGAACTTAAAACTGAACCGACCATAACTTAATCGTCCTATTGACAACACCAGCCCCGCCAGATACCACCGGTCGTTGTAAAACTCAGGACACGATGGGTCGGGGCAATAAACACCTTGAATGTAGAAAAACCTGTATGGGCATCACTCTAACATCTATCATCTAACCTACAACATGAATGTATGCCCATACCACAAACTAGATCAAGGTCTAAAAACCTCTGGATCACTCCGCAAGATCCCAACATCCAATGCAGCATTCCTCCACTGAACTCCTAGACTCGGGGAGGGAGGGCGGGAATCTTCTCTCCTCTGTATATCAGTTGAAATAATAAATATGGTTATTTTCACATAAATTTATACAGTATATTTTCCCTCCAAAATAAATCCCACCCAGGTGATACTGAGTAGCTGACCGATGTTTGACCCCAAATCCTCTCCAGTTCCTTCCTGAGTGCATGGCTGGGTCATGTAACCCCTTCTGCCTATACATCTCCAGGGGTCTCTTACTGTCTCCCCCAGCTAAAATAAAAACAGTATTTACTGGGACAAATAGTAGCAATTAAAAAGCCTTGTACGTTTATAGTTTACAACAAGCAAGGGTGAACTGGCAACACTCATGGAGGGGGTGCGTTGGATTCCAGCAAGTTGGTCTGGTAATAAAGCAGCCTAAAGCTCATGGAGGACAATAATACACATGAACAGACAGGGCACTCTTTAATGCGGGGCAAAAGGGGCCCGGAGCCCAGTCATTCAAAGGAGGCACACAGCAATTGTCCCTTGAGTCGGCAACAAACTAGGCTTCCCCTGGGCGGTAAAAGAAGTTCCTCACGCGGTGTGCAAGCAACACAGAGGTAAGCAGTGGGCCCGTATGAAAGTATGTGAGCTCCACAGGCAAATATGCAGTTGAGGTAAAGGGACGCGGGTATATGAGTATGTGTGAATGAATGATTATTTGTGAATTAGTGAATGAATGAGTATCTGTCAATGAGTGAATTAATATTTGTAAATGAGTATCTGTGAATGAGTAAGTACCGTATTTGCTCGATTATAAGACAAGGTTTTTTTCAGAGCAAATGCTCTGAAAAATACCCCTCGTCTTATAATCGGGGTCGTCTAATAATCAGACCTCAAATAGGTCTGACTATGAGACGACTAAGATCCAGATCCCCCGCAGCTGCAGGGGACCTGGATCCTCCTGCCCCCCCCCGCCGCCCCACTTACCGGTACTTCTGAGTCCCCGGTGTGTAGCTGGGGCAGCGTGTAGATGTCTACGCGATTCGCGTAGACAACTTCCGCTGCAGCAGGAAGGAGGTGTGGCTAGCAGCGGGGGTTGTCTGCGTCCATCGCGCAGACCTTCCCCGACTGTCAGAGATCAGACAGTGCGGGGAACTCTGATCTCTGATAGTCTGGGAAGGTCTGCGGGATGGACGCAGACAACCCCCGCTGCTAGCCACGCCTCCTTCCGGCTGCAGCGTAAGTGCGTGGGATCTACACGCTGCCCCGGCTACATGACAGGGAAGTTAGAAGCACCGGTAAGTTTGGGGGGGGGGTGTTAAATGGGGGGCATAAGGCATTTCTGGAGGCAGAGTGCTCTGTGAAATGCCTTTTAACCCCCTTAATGCCACTCTGCCTCCACAAATGCCTTTTTAACCCTCTATACGCCACTCTGCCTCCTGAATGCCTTAAACCTCCCTAGATGCCGCTCTTCCCCATAATATGCCTTTTAACCCTCTAAATGCCAGAGTGGCATATAGGGGTATAAGGCATTTCTGGAGGCACAGTGGCATTTAGAGGGTTAAAAGGCATATCATGGGACACAGTGGCATATAGGGGGTATAAGGCATTTCTGGGGCAGATGTGCATAACTGGGGGACAGGTTGGAAAATAGAAGGAAATAAAAACAAAGTAATTTTCTCAATCATAGCTTTTATTAAAAAAATTGTTTACATGAATTAACATTTACTGGTAAAACTTTTTTCCTATAGGGTCGCCCTATATTCAGGCTTTTTCTTTTTTTTCCTAAATTAATATTCAGATTTGGTCGTCTTATAATCAGGGTCGTCTTATAATCGAGCAAATACGGTAATCTGTAAGTGGGGGGACAAAGATGGCACAAACACGCTGTTTGGGGCAAAGATGGCACAGACACGCTGTTTGGTGACAACGATTGCAGGTCCTATGCATCCAATCTGGGTCCTGGGCAGGTCCTGCGGATACAATCTGCATGTTGGGACAAGTCCTATACATACAATCTAGGTGCCAGGGCTGTCCTTTGAGGTTTGCAACCTGTGATCTATGTCTGCAATGTAGGCTTTCCATTCATAATTAATATTTGATCTATACCTTCAATGCCGAGTTTGTTTGTGGTTTCTCAGTTGATCCATAATTGCAAGGCAGGGTTTGTGTGTTATTTAGTTGCCCTGTACCTGCAATGCTGTCTCATGTGTTATTAGTACCTGCAAATAAAGGATTTGTGTGTGTACATAAAGGTACATAAAGGGAAAACCAAAAATATAAATAAGTACATTCTCTAGGTAGCCTGAGGGCTATATGTGGAATTGTGAGTAAAACACATAAACGTTTAAGTAATGGCACAAAATCTTTAAATTAGAGCAGCTAACTGCCCTATAGGCACCCGTAACACCCACAAGTCTTTCAGTTTATATGGGAAACCATATATTTAATGTTGTACATTCTTGAGAGAATTACTGATGAATTGACATGCATTAAAATTCTTCTTAAAATGGTAATGGAAATATTTCCTCTCAAGGTATTTCAAAAACCTGCGAAATGTGTTTTTGATCAGGAACAGTTAAAGATTTTAGACTACATCCTGTCTTAATCTTAGATTTAGGCAGTACATCAGAGCACTGGAAATCTCACAGCCATTGTGTGGTTAATCCAATGTACATTGTGTCTAAATGCTTTGTATGCTTCAAAAAGCAGCCCCTCACCCTAAAAAGCCCTATGTACAATGTCATAGGAGCTGCCTTATAAAATATTCATATAAATGTAAATGTCGCAAGGTGGATATATACTATGCTGCTTTGATTTAAAGTGCCAGCTCACTTGGCTATTGCTATCCAACAATTCAACAAAGCTTATATTGTGACCAAAAGAGCTGAATGATAAATATACTGCATACAACACTAAATGAGGCAATGCCATCCAAGGAACAGACACTATGCCACAGCTAGCCACCTCCCCACCTGTCAAATACTCCTAACAAAATTGGCAAATGTTGCTTTTTTCATTTTTTTTAAATATATTACTGATACTGAATGTTGGACTATACATTAGATGTATACATCTATCCAATTTGGTATCAAAAGAAAGCCCTATCTATCCTTAGAAAACGATGTATGCTTCATGTGGTTACTGTAAAAATATAAAAGCGAATCATGGGTGAACAAACATTTTGGAAAACGTACCCTCAAGAAGGCATAAACAATAATAAAACACCTCACCTATTTTTTCTTGTAGAAAAATCAGATTAAAAAGTGTCAGCTTGAGACTAAAACGTGATTCACTTTGAATTGCTGAGGCGAGTTTGTTTCAATCTCTACCTTGGCATTTTCTTTAGCACTCGTAGACCTAATTTAACAAGTGTGAACTAGACAGGTTGTTTAACTGCTTTTATACACCACCGTTAGCACCAATTGATGTTTAAATGGGCAAGTTAACGTGACCTCAGTCAGAATGCTTTATAAAACAAACTTTTATGCCTAATCCAGTATGTTTTGTTATTACCTTACAGCCACATACCTCTCTACTCTAGTGCTAAACATTGAGGGTCACATCATCCCTTCCTTCAAGACAAGTTTGTAAAACGTCTTCTACTTCGCCTTCTTCCTATCTATGCCTAGCCTACAATGGTTTTTTTTGTTTGTTTTCAGGGGAAAACTATTCCTTCTACTTATGGGGGCTTGGGCTGTAAATTCCACTCTGATTACCTACTGTATAAAAAAAAAATCAGCTACACAGATTTATAAAAAAAAATAGATATTTGCTTTTGCCTTACCACTTCCTATCTTAATGTGAATTCGCCAATGAAGGAGTTTCACAACCAGTGAGCTTCTTGTGTAAGAAAGTCTAAGATGGCCCTATAAGGCCCTAGAATTCACAGAAACCAGCAACACGTTAATTATGCATTATGCAGGATAAGCTCACACATGTTGGCTCTTTATAAACAATAATTCATTCTCTTGGGATAAGGACTAGACCCCTTGAAGGAGCAAATCTTAACAATGTTTAAAATGTTAAACACCCCATAAACTTTAGTGAATAAACTCCATTGTTTCCGACCTTATTGGTAATCTGACCCCAAAAACTTAAACCAGGCGTTAATTCATATATCAATGCTTATTTAAGGTAGGTTCATTTAGCAGCATCATTCTTTTTAATATAGATAGATATTGAAAGTGTATCCTCTACTGGGTTTCTTTAAAACTAGTTTACCAACATTGAACTGGAATGCGTAATGAAAGAAGAATTCAATTGTAGTCAAAATAATGAAAGGTAGAATACATTTTAAAGCCTCACCAAAGCAACTTTATATATATGTACAATATGCACGCACAATACAAGTTAAATATAATCTACTACGGTAAACTACGACCACTAAAATGTCAAATATTTGTATGCTTACATATTTTGTTAACACAGGTGGATACACCCTGAATGTGTGTATTGTGATGGCCATGCAATACTTTTAATAGAACGTTTTTTTAAGAGTATATTTGGACTGTCAGCAGATACATTGATTCACTTTTTATATTCAATATACACAGTGTATGAATGTAGAAAAGACAGATTAAGTAAACCACACTTTAATTTTTTAGTGAGACTTCCTTTCAATTAAACCAGCTTGTGACTATACAGACCCTCAAACCCTAGTTGTTGTACCAAGAAGACTGTTCTGGCTGTTCTAGAAACTATACTAGACACTGATGGTTTTGGCCATTAAGATAGTTTTGTACACAAGAGTGCGGTACACTTGCATAGAAACCCCAAATCACAACCACACTATGGTCAAAACACCAATTTTTGTATGCATACAGATGAGCAAAAAGAAAGGAACTGTTGGGAAAATGAGCTTTGGCACCACTTAACAATAGTGTTTTTTAGAATAAATCGCACAAATCAATGAGTTTCAAGAATCTCTACATGTTAACTATGCATTTTACAGAGCCAGCCCTTCATGTAGGAGAAGCTCACTAGGCCTTCATATTGTACAGTAAAGTCTGAGAGCATTAATGTTTAACTATCCTGCAAACTACAGGTTTAGGCAGAGATGTATTTATCTTTGGCTGTCCTCTAGGCCAGACTCAGGGTATTGACCCAACCAAAACCCCCTGACCACCATCCTCACTACATTGTGTCCCATGCAATCTTTGGAGGCTATGCCACCACAGCACAAGCCTCCATAGTGTAAGTGGGCCAGTAGGGGAGATCAGAGATCTGGTCCCTCGTGCAACAGCACATCGGAGCACCTGATCGCCCAAGAAGACCCCCTTGGGCCTGCCGCCTCTTGGCAAGAATCCAAAGCTGGGATTGGGGGAGTTAAAACTCTGAGTAACGTCTGAGCTTTAACAAACTTTGCTGATGCTATCTGGGCTTGTTCTGTCAAGTTCTATGAGGAGCAACCTGGACAGATATAAGTGTTAAACATTGTATATTTTTTGTTTTTTGTAAATGTCCAGATGCTGATGTGACAATTGATTTCAAATAGTAGCACTTTAAGAAACACAATCCCATTTGGAGTGGCAAAATATTTTTTTTTATGAAAATTATTAGTATTCAACAATGCAGCATGTAGTTTATTTTCTTCCACTCTTGCACATTTTAATTTAGCCAACATATAAATCACAACCATCGCTCCTTGACACACAAATCAGGCTGTCAAATGGCAGCACCATTGTAAACAGGAAAGGAACAGGAGGAAAAGAGGATGTGTCCCTTATGCCTTCATCGCTCCTACACGCAGCTCACTCCTACTAACCCCAATCATGCAGGAATGCAAAGCGGGGGGGGGGGGGGTAGAAGACATAATGTTTCGGTCGGCTAGTGAAAAGGGGAGGTTTGTGGGTCTCTTTCCAGATGGGATTCATGTCCTGGAAATTGATGAAATCTTTATAATGTGGTCAATGATGTCAAGAATATAGTTTCCTTAAATAATTTTAACACACACAACTAAAGATTTTAATGATTCTCCTCATTCTGGAATGGGCAAGATGCATTTCACAGTTTTAACTGTTCACGTTACAGATAAGTAAAACTGTCTGTTATCAGCAGGGTTAGGCACATAAAATACTTGTATAGCTAAACAGTTAATCTTAGCATTTTTATTTTTGTGTGTTACATTCCTTACTATATTTGTTATAGGGTGGGTCGGAACTAGTTGATTTATTATTCATCAGATGTTTAGGTTTTACAAAATGTACAGTCGGCTTTTGTCTACAGCTTTTTCTAATTTATTTTAAAAGCTACTTTATTCTACTAAGTTAAACCATTACATATGTGAAACCTGACAACTGCAAAGTAGACAGGGTTCATAGCAGGCCAAACCAGGTCTGTATTAGTTCACATGCAGTTTGTAAACACGCCTAGTCAATTTGACTGACTGGCATACCTGGGAACTCTGGGACAACCCTACTCCAAGCCATTTCCCCCTTAAACAGTGGAGTGTCCCACGACACCAGTGGGTACACCAACCCACGTCAACAGGGCCACCAAATGACATCCCAACTGCATCCCGCAATGGGGGCTTTTGGTATGCCACTGGCATTGTAACCTATTTCCCTATGTTTCTGATGGTCTAGCGAGGCAATTGAGAGCAGGGAAATGTATTATTCCATAAAGTTAAGTATTTTTGTCATTAAATGTATTAGGGCATCTGCTCTGAGGTGCGTTATCTCAGGGACAGCAACATAATATCAAATATGAAGAATGTGTATATGTATTGTTCAAATATTCAACATAAATATATACATAAGATACCAAACGTACCCAGAGAGATGTGTTCCAGTCATGAGTAATGAGAATGGCTACTTTGCAAACAGTTAAACCCAGCATATTTGATGTCTAGATGTCACAAATATATAATGAATGTGACTATGACAAGATGATGGAGGTGTGTTGTAAATTGCATGTCCGGGGAAGCCTTATATATGTTCACATAAAATCTTTGCTAGAGTCAGGTCTGATCGAGTTGGCCATAAACCTTCAGGCCAAACCTCTGAGTCTCCCTGGTAACACATAGGGGGTCTTGCCTCTTTGAAATAACTGTGGGTTCTCTATAAAATAATGGGTCTTACCAATACCAAGGGGAATTTCTAATTTACCAAATCACCTCTGGTCTTTGTTGTCTAATATGAACTCACTACTCTGAAGAAAGCTCAGGTAGAATTACTATGTCAGGGGCGTCCAACATGCAGCCCGTGGGCCAAATGCAGCCCGCTGGACCTCGAGGTGTGGCCCGTATGAGATCTGCAGGCAGGGCAACTGGGCACTGTGCGAGGAGTGTCTTTTGTACCGTACAGGGGAAGCATAACCCAGCAGAGTCACATGAATTTACGTCACATCATATGACTCTACTCCATTTCTGCTTCCTCTGTGCGGTACGAGAGAAGTTGCTCGCGCGGAACGTGAACAACGCAGAGGGAAGCAGCGGCCCCTGCGGAAGTCTGCAAGCTGCACCGAGAGAGCTCCAGTGCAGGTAAGGGGGTGGAGGTGGGTGTATGAATGCGTGATTGAGGGAATTAATCTGTGAATGAATGAGTATGTGAATGAGTGTGATAGCATGGATTTGTAAGTGGGGGGGGCAGGGCACAAGGAGGCTGTAAGTGATGTGCAGACCCCCATACTGCTGGCAGCATCAATACACAAGGGGAGCAGCTACCCACGTTTCAGCATTTACTGGTTGCTATATATATATATATATACCCAGGGCCGGACTGGCCCACTGGGATACCGGGAAATTTCCCAGTGGGCCGGCCGCTCCGTTGGCCGGTCCGCGGCAGACCAACCTTCAAAACAGCCGCTGAGCCGCTAAGCAGCTGCGAGCAGGATTGAAAGCGCCACCCAGGCCGCCTCCTCCCGCCTAATGAAGTTTAGGGGCCAGCCTACACACACTGCGCCGCCCAACGGCCGTGCCTCAGCACTTTGTCCCACGTCTTAAAAGGGCTGGGACGAAGAGAATTGGGCAGTGCGGTGGGTGAACACCGGCCCCTTTAACTTCATGAATGCTGGTCTCCACCCACTGCCCTCACCGGACACCAGAAGCAGTGGTATGTCGGGGTGTGTGTGTGGGGGTTATATTGGGACTTAAGGCTTTTCTGGAGGTAGAGTGCCCCATGATATACCTTTTAACCCCCTTTATGCCACTCTGCCTCTAGAAATGCCTTTTAACTCCCTATATGCATATAGGGGGTCAAAAAGCATTTCTGGAGGCAGAGAGGCATAAAGGGGGTTAAAAGGCATATCATGGGGCAGAGTGGCATATAGGGGGTTAAAAGGCATATAATTGGGCAGAGTAGAATATAGGAGGGTATAAGGCATATCAGGGAGGCAGAGTGGCATATAGGGGGTATAAGGTATCTCTGGGGGCAGAGTGGCAAGCCTGGGGGCAGATGTGCATAACTGGGGGGGCAGGTTGGCAAATAAAAGGAAATAAAACCGAAAAAAATATTTTTCTCAATCATAGCTTTTATCAAATTTGAAAAAATAGTTTACATGCATTAATAAAAAAATTATTACAAGAATATTGTGAAGAATAATTTTATCCAGGGGCGTAACTAGACGCCTCAGGGCCCGGGTGCGAGAATCTGTTAAGGGCCCCCCACCCCCGCCAAAAAAACATGATTTTTACCCAACAATTTTTTTTCAACAAATTCAATTTACATATTGAATCATATCTGTAAAAAAATCAAAGAAAAAGGGACGCATGTACAAATGGCATAATCCAGGGGTGTCCAAGTTTTTTCTGCAGTGGGCCACTTCATCAGAATTGTATACGTGCGCGGGCCGCACTCATTTTTCACTGTGACAAAAAATATGGCCTTTAATAAAATATGCAGATTAAAATAAAGTAAAATGACAAAACCTTTACTCTTCCTCTCACTGATTTCTGGGCCTAGAAAGTTTTGCGACTACAAATTCAGGATTCCCTAGATTTATTCTAGGGATGAACTAAAATAAAAATTCTGGACCAAAACATTCAGGGTTCACTTAGCCAAACCAAAAATGACCCCCACCTTAAAAAATAATAATAAAAACTCACATTTTTAATAAAAGTAGGTAACACACAATTGGACAAAATTAGCAATATGACTTGACATGATAGGAGTGTGATTGCTAACAGCAATCACACTCCTATCATACCCAGGCAACCAGTAAATGCTGGTACCTAGGCATGATGGGACTGTGCTCGCTGTGATTGCTTTTTGCAATCACACTCCTATCATGCCAAGTCAGCCAGTACATGCTGGTACAGGGTGGCTGTAAGTGATGTGCAGACCCCATACTGCTGGCAGCATCACTACACAACGGGGGCAACTAGCTAGGTTTCAGCATGTACTGGCTGACTTGGCATGATAGGAGTGTGATTGCTAACAGTAGTCACAGTCCCATCATGCCTAGGTTCCAGCACTTACACATCCATCCAGTAAATGCTGGAACCTAGGCATGATGGGACTGTGATTGCTGTTAGCAATCACACTCCTATCATGCCAAGTCAGCCAATACACGCTGGTACAGGGTGGCTGTAAGTGATGTGCAGACCCCATAGTGCTGGCAGCCTCAATATACAAGGGGGGCAGCTAGCCAGGTTTCAGCATGTACTGGCTGACTTGGCATGATAGGAGTGTGATTGCTAACAGCAATCACAGTCCCATCATGCCTAGGTTCCAGCACTTACACATCCATCCAGTAAATGCTGGAACCTAGGCATTATGGGACTGTGATTGCTGTTAGCAATCACACTCCTATCATGCCAAGTCAGCCAGTACATGCTGGTACAGGGTGGCTGTAAGTGCAGACCCCATACTGCTGGCAGCATCAATACACAAGGGGGGCAGCTGGCCAGGTTTCAGCATGTACTGGCTGACTTGGCATGATAGGAGTGTGATTGCTAACAGCAATCACAGTCCCATCATGCCTAGGTTCCAGCACTTACACATCCATGCTATCACACACTCATTTATTCATATAATCATTCATTCATAGATTCATTCCCTCAATCACACACACTCATGCAAACACCCTCCCCACCCCCTTACCTGCACTGCAGCTCCTCGATGCCGCTCACAGATTTCAGCAGGGGGCGCGGCCTCCCTCTGCCTTCTCTGCTAAAGCACAGAGGAAGTAGGATGTCACGTGAACTCCGCTTCCTCTGTGCAGTCCAGAAGACCCTCCCACAAGTAAGTAGCAGGGCTTGAGGTGCGGCTCGCGTAAGATCGGTTGCCCTGGCTGCCGATCTTACGAGGGCCGCACCTCGAGGTTGGACGCCCCTGCCTTATTTAAAAAAACAAAAACAGAAAAAAGATTTCGGGCGGCCCCTTGGCTTGGGCCCCCCTGCCGCCGGGGCCCGATTTCGGGCGGCCCCTTGGCTTGGGCCCCCCTGCCGCTGGGGCCCGGTCGCAGTCGCGACCCCTGCGACCCCGGTAGTTCCGCCTCTGATGTTATCACTGTTTTGTTCCACTGAATAAAATGGAACTTTTTCATCTAAAAAATGTTTGCAGCAGCAAATGTTTTGAGTTCATTATGTCTAATGTATTTCATTTATTAGGGCCTTTTAACACTTTTGCTTTCTGGCATTTTAATACAAATAATGTGATAAAAAGAATGTTTTATAGTTATTTGTAGACTTGTGCATTCGTCTTCGGGCGAACATGAAAACGAACACGAAGAGTGCGTTTTCGTGTTTTTTCCGAAGACACGAAGAAGAGAAGACAGCGGCAGTAAAACGTAGACGAAGACGAAGACACACACAAAGAATCTTCGTGATCGTCTTCGTCTTCGTCTAATAATCTCCCTGGTCGCTTCCCCATCTAGCCTACCTTATCGTCGCGGCATCGCAGGAGTTGACGGAAGCAGAAATCCGCAGGTTCGTCGTCAGGGGTTACAGGGTTCGCCGTCAGGGGTTACAGGGCAGTGTGAGTGAGCCTATTGGTCGCCTGCAGGGACCTCCTCTGGCATCAACCAATTATCGTCGCGGCATCGCAGGAGTTGACGGAAGCGGAAATCCGCAGGTTCGCCGTCAGGGGTTACAGGGCAGTGCGAGTGAGCCTATTGGTCGCCTGCAGGGACCTCCTCTGGCATCAACCAATTGGTTGATGCCAGAGGAAGACCCTGCAGGTGACCAATACGCTCACTTGCATGGCCTTTTTAAGTCCTGACAGCGAACCTACAGATTTCCTCTCCCCTGCGATGCTGCGTTAGATAACGGGAGCAGAAATCCGTAGGTTAAAGGGCCATGCAAGCGACCAATAGGCTCACTCGCACTGCCCCTTACCACTGGTTGCTATTCAGAAAAAATAAAATAAAACAACCTGGGACCCTGCTGCAACAGTTAAAAGTCTGTGCCAGCGACCAACAAAGTCGCTGGTACGGACATTCAACTGACACAGCGGGGACACCGCTGGTCTCCCTGCTGTGTCAGTTAAAAGTCTGTGCCAGCAACCAACAAAGTCGCTGGTGCGGACATTTAACTGATAGAGCAAGAACACCACTGGTCTCCCTGCCGGACAAGTTGCTGCATTAGGAGTTTAAATGTCCGTATGTCCGTATGAGGGGACCTGCTGACGACCAATAGAGTTGCTCATATGGACATTTAAACTCCTGGCGCCAGAGCTGCTGCGGTACGCGTTAACCCCGTATTAACCCCTTAACCGGAAAAAACGAACACAAAGAATGTCCATGAATATTTGCCCGAAGAGAAGACAGGAACGGGCGAATATTCGCGGAATACGAAAAACATTTTTTTTCCAAAGACGAGCATGAAGATGAAGAGCCCCCTGGTGCCCAAGTCTAGTGGAAACCATCCCATGCAGGCTCCCGTCCAGCCCCAATCCATCCCAACGTCTATACAGAAAGGAGGGGAAGGCCACTAGGGAGCACACCCGAGAAGTTTGTAGATGATATACCGTATTCTGGATCGGTAGAACATTTTACATTAATCCTTTCACATATGATATAAATGTAGCAATACATACGGTGGTGTATTGTGGCCTGACTGATTAGGCCTTCGCTTAGGGTAGCTGGTCAGAGGACATTATAGGGGCTGATGTGTAATGGATGTTATGTGTAAAAAGCTTTGGGGTAAAAAAGGCTTATAACCGTAAGTTAATTATCCATAGAGTTCTACAGTCATAAACATATCTTTTATACATAAGCAACAAAGTACAACAATCTAGTTTAACTCCTAGTGTATAAGAGGCTCAGCTGAAAATAAAGCATAGGGAGGATCGACAAAACCACATATTTTACAAAAGGTAAAAAATAACGCAGATAGGAAGAGGCAAATGTTTCCAGTTTGCACAGTAGAAAGACTTATACAGAGATTTGTTATAGAATGTTTCTTTTTTATGTTACAACGTTTCTAGTTCAGAATTCACCTTCAGTTGAAAGGAATAGAAAAAGTACTGTAAAAAATGTCCTGTATGTTGGGATTCATAAAATTATCCTTTAAAACGTTTCATTTCAAACCACAGACATCAATCTTCCGTCACTTTTAAGGACTAACCAGCAATTTAATGTTTGCTGAATCTTGCATAACAGGTTTCTTAAGATCTTATTGCCAGAAACTCTGCTGACATGTCTATATAGCAGATGGAAAAACAAGATCCTGCACTTTCACTCAAAATCGTGTGCAATCAAAATCGTACCAGTTTTAACATGCTTATACAGATTACAGACATGATTATTCCTAAACAAAACCCAACATTCCTTAACGTATTCCCAGAATATGCCGTTTTCTTTTTTAACTAAGTTTAATTTTTTCTTTCACTGTTTTTGTGTATTTATAACATATATATATATATATATATATATATATATATATATATATGGGTCATTATTTATTGTGCCTATAAGTAATGTTACAGATTAGAAACTTGATGGGAGTGGGAGTGCTGGGTTTTTAATTTTTATAACTCAGCCCCACTTGTCTGTGTAAAGAACCTGTTACAACAAGAGCCTTTACAACATATTATTGAAAGCCACCACCTTCCTTTCCTTAGGGCTTGATGGGACTCAGCCCTTGCTAAGGAATATCTGGAATCCTCAGGCAATCCAGTAAAGGTATGATATAGGTAGTATGCTTTAGATTTATTGCCAACTCAGCTGATGCCAGATGATTCATTGTCAGGACCCTGTATCTATATGGCACACAACTTAGGGGGTAAGTGATCTATATTATAGATTTTGTGATAAATTACCTTTGCATTAGGGGTGTCCGCTTCTGCACATTCCAATTGCTATAATACCATTTCTCTCCAAGGAAACAGCATAATTCATGTCAACTCATTAATATAGATCTGCATGTGATACCAGATGCCAAGAAGATATTTTTAAATGATAAATGTAGTGTACTGGCAAAGTTTACCTAGTGGGCTCCACAACTTAAATGAGCAAAAAGCATGACAACCTTATAACTAGACTTGGGTGCCGTCCAACTCTTCGTGTTTGTCTTCGTAGGGCAAATATTCGTGTACGTTTGTGTTCTTTTTTTTTTTTTTTTTAAGAAGGGGTTAATACGACGCGGTACGTAGCAGCTTTGGCTCCAGGATGTTAAAGGTCCGTACAAGCAGCTCTATTGGTCGCCAGCAGAGGCCTCCTCTGCTCTTCATTGGTTGAGGTCAGACGAGCCCCCTGCTAGCAACCGATAGGGTCTCTTGTACGTACTTTTAAAAACCTGGAGCTGAAACTCGGCCTGGGGAGACCACTGGTCTTCCCGATCCAGGAGTTAAAGGAGCAGAATGGCAAAAAGGGGGGAATAAGGCATTTATGGGGGGCAGAGTGGCATTTAGGGGTATAAGGCATATCAGGGGGGCAGAGTGGCATATGAGGGAGGCAGAGTAGGGAGGGTATAAGGAATATCTGGGGGGGGCAGAGTATAGGGGGCACAAGGCATAATCAGGGATTTTGTAACCAGACTTTTTGTGGCATTGGTGCAATAAAGGCTTCTTTCTGGCAACTCGACCATGCAGCTCATTTTTGTTCAAGTGTCACTGTATCGTGCTCCTTGAAACAACACCACCATCTTTTTCCAGAGCAGCCTGTATTTCTCCTGAGGTTACCTGTGGGTTTTTCTTTGTAACCTGAACAATTCTGCTGAAAGTTGTGGTAAAATCTTTTTTGGTCTGCCTGACTTTGGTAAGTGATTAAACAGTACTGGCTGGAACTTTTAAGGCTTTGGATATCTTTTGATATCCTTTTCCATCTTAATAAAGTTCCATTTCCCTGTTACGCAGGTCATTTGACAGTTCTTTTCTGCATCCTTTGGCTTAGTATCTAGCCTGCTGAGTGCAACCTCATGAACACTAACAAACTCATTGACTATTTATAGACAGACACTAATTGACTTTTATAAAAGCCACAGGTGTGTGTAATTAACCTTAATTGTCATTGTAACCTGTGTGTGTCGCCTTGTGTGTCTGTAACAAGGCCAAACATTCAAGGGTATGTAAACTTTTGATCAGGGTGATATCTGTTATTATGATTTGAAAAGGAGCCAAATAACTATGTGATAATAATTGGTTTCGTATGATCACTAGCCCTCTATAACAGACTGTTTTTTTTTGCATGATCAGTCATATTTTCTAAATCAATGCCAACATTTAACAATTTCTGCCATTGTATGCAAACAAATGTTCCTGCCGGTGCAAAAATCATGATGTACTCTGTCATCAAGAGCATGTTTTAGAGGACGTAATAATAATAATAATAATAATAATAATAATAATAATCCCACCTCTGTCTCGAAGTGGTTTTATCTGCAGACCTGGAGGCTGCCATTGTCTTCAGTCGTGTTATTACGTCTGACTTTCCCTGCTGTCGCCACATTGAGCTGATTCTTTATGACAGTGTTACTGTAGTCTATTTTTCCATATAGTGAACCATTTTAATGTATAGCACAAGGTAGAATGATAAGGAGTCAGCACTACATCTTTGAAACTTTATTTTTAATTAAAAAATAAATAAAATAAAAACCTTAAGTTTTTTATTCATTTACATTTGCTATTTATTTCGAGTCATTATTGTAACACATATATGCACACCTAAAGAGGGCTGGGGATGTTTTTAATTTAGTAAAAGAACAAACCCTACTCCAATGGTCATACTCATTATAGATTTTCAAATATTATCTTATTCACACACACACGCAATTGTCAATCTTACTTCAATAAACATATGTGCAGATTGTGAACTACAGCCTACTTGATTAAGATGAACTGGTTTGTGTTCTTTTTTGTTTAATAATTATTATAAACCTCCATCGACAAGGGTGTCATAATTATTAACGAAACCACATTTGAAGTTTTTTGTTTACAAAAGCGTGTATATATACTAAATAAATAAATACGGAAAACTACCCAGAGCAATTGTCTAATTCAATAATTTGATTTCTGATAGACAACTTTATATAGGACCAATATTTTAGAATAGTTAAACTAAAATAAGGTAGTGTCTTTGCTTGAAGGCAAATTTTAAACCTGGGGCCAAAGTGAAACAATCAGAAGGAACAGTATCAACCTTATCACTTTGCACCACAACGTCTCCTTTCTTGGAGCTGAAAGAAGGCTTTGTAAAATCGGGGAAGAGGATGTCTACCCATCCTAAAATTATTTAAAACTCATCTCCCTTTATGTAACAGTGACAAAAACATGTCTTGTGTATTTCACAATGGTAGATGATTAAAGAGCAAAAAAAAGAGTGATAAATATCCAGCTTTTGGACATTCTGACAACTTGAACTATATACCACATACACAATGGTACCTTATATAGAAGAAAGGAAAACAAATACTGACAACCAGTTGGTGTATTTGACCATTTTTCAGTCTTGATAAACCCCTTCAATTTTATTCTTTAATGGTGTTGTGAAAGCTGGCCTGGTACCTGATCGTGCTCCATCATGTCGCCGGCTTTTGCCACGAGGAATCGGTAGTGACTGGCAGCAATGTCCTGCTTGAGCCTCTGGTTTCTGTTACAGTGACATTTATCATAGGATTAAGCAGCCCCACCTGCCACACAGCCTGCCTAATTAATGGCATCGAAAGAAGGCTTTAAATTGCATTAGATTGTTAAAATGGAAAGCAGTGCCACCGATTCAGCTCCTCAGCGGTATAGTAATGAAAAATTAGATAAGACTTACCAAACTTTGACGTAACTAAGCAATACATGACCATATAGTGTGACAGAATCCCCAATATTTATGCCTTAAATAAGTGCTGTTGGAATGACATTCATAGTGTATGTGCTTTTTTTTTTTGCTTTTTTCTTTTAACATGCATATATTTTTTTTAATTTGTTTTGTGATAAATCAAGGGATACACAAATGAAAACGCATGAAGGAAAGAACGCATCCCCCCCCAGGTGCATGCTAAGAAATACTTCTCTCTCTCTTCAGTGAAAAGTTGAAAGATGCATCATCACAAAAACACTGCTCAAAAATATTCTCCCTCCCTACCCTAGCATCTGGGCAAGCAGGAAACTGGTTTAGGGTGTTGCTGCGAAACTTAAAATGACCTTGATGTACAATAGTATCTGAGATAGGTGTCACACATGAACAATACACCAGATATTATTTATGACCAGCTGAAATTAAAAACCAACCCAAAAAAAAGGTTTCCTGGTCAGAAAAGTTATTAGCTTTATTGTTTACACCATGTGTATCCAACATGTACCTCACAAGCTAAGAGTAGCTAAGTAGTGATCACTTATGCCATTTCTAGAGGCGAAACGAACTACACAAAAAATATAGCCATAATCCCTAGACTTTCATAGAGTATATCTACACAAAATAAGCTGTGATGGGGTAAAGGTGTACAGAACTGTAAAATGTAGGATTTGGGAAAAGCGACAGATCTGAATTCACTGAGGCTCCAGTGACTCCATGCTCGTTTAACTTGGACTAAATGTATTGCAGCCCTATAAATGCAGATGTCCTAACGTGTCTCAGGTTAAAGAGGTTATTTGGGCACCCTAAGCCAAGTACCTCCTCTTTGCTAGATTGCTAGTGTACAGATGGACTTACCCAGTGGCAAGGAGAAAATTATGCTAAGTAATGCTATTGACCAACAGGCAGCTGCTGCCAAAGCGAATGCACTAGTGTTTCTCAATGATAGGTTTCTCGGATTTCGTAAAACAAATACCGTATATACGAACAAAGTGTTCAGAAACAGCTGGAATAACTTTACTAAAGTTTCCTGTTTGAGCCAGTAGACCATCTTTGAAAAATAACATTTTGTCCAATCTATGTCTGATGACAGGAACGTTGCAAAATATTTAAAATACTGGATTTTAACTAATGCTAATTTTCAACAGAACCTTAAGACTATAACCAACTTCATTTTCATATACACTACACAACCCTTAAACATTTGTCTGATGACTTTTTGTTAACCACCTGTCACTTTGTTTTTAATGTTCAATTTAAAGTTATTTAAAGAGAAAGAAGCGATTCTGCTTTTATTAAAAGTAAGACAGGAGGCATGGTTCATATGTATTTTATTATCAAAGATCCATAATGAATATCATCTGTACAGCCACAATTAAAATAAAACAACTGATTAGAAGAGGAATGTATCAGAGTTTATACAGCAAAAATGTCATAATAAAAATATACATATTCCTGGTTTTGCGAGAGATACATTTGCACATTGCAACATTAAGCAGCTTAGTAGAAAAAAAAATTATATACTATCCATGGGGAATTCGGTTCTGGCATAATAAGGCAGAGATCCATGTTGAGATCTCTTGGTTCAGGCGAACATAATTAAATAATAGAAACCATAAATAGATATGTGTATACAGAGTTTTATATAAAGGAAGACGCTTTAATACCCACAATTCCTTTAGCGAAAGCTCACAACCTAACCCAAACATCAGCCATTAAGAGCAGTTTTTGTATACAATGCATAAAAGCGAACAACCTGAGCAAAGATCATCAAGAGCACAGACCACCTAAAAACCACTCAGAATACTTCTGCTTTTAGACACCCTGTCATAGTCTAAAAAAAAAAAAAGACCGGAGGTTCCCTCACTTATACCCAAACACTCCAGAATCCAAACGTTACTTTATAATCAAATTAACAGGCTAGTGTTTAAATGTCGCTATGAAAGGACACAGGGCTGGGGTGCCTTAAGATGGTTTTTGTGTTAACGCTGCTTGTAAAGTGATATGTTTAAATCACTAATTTTATTATGATGTATGGTTCCACAAACATGCCCGCACAAAACAAATATATATCCAATTGTAGATTACAGCAGTAATCTGCAATGAACAAAGAGATAGCTATTCTTAGTTTACCAACATATAAAATACATGCATAAAACAGTTTCTGTAGTCAAAACGTTATTCGCAGATTTGATTCTGGCTTTTAGGTACAGTTGGGCTACCTAAAACACAGGGACACAGAGGAACTGTGTACTATCAGGCCGGATCACAAACTATACAGTTAAAAAAAAAAAGTCACAAGCAGTTCTGTAAGTTTTTACAAATCACATGTAATATCAAACAGTTTGGTTAACCGCCATATTACAAACCAAACCTGAAGCAGTAGACAAAAGCATGAAACAGACAAGTGTTTGCTTAGGTGTGTGGGACTAGACCAAAAACACATTTCACAGTGATCAGGGGATCTATATGGTTTAGCTTTAGGAAACCATGTTCACCTGACAAAATTAGGTAAAGCACATGTATTGCTCTTAATGACATTTGGAAAGCAGCCATCACTTTGCCCTTACTCACACTACATCCAAGTACAGAGGGCAGCGAAACACGGCTGATTAGATGAGAGAAGCCTTTGGGCTAGCTACTTAACTCGTATCTAGCCATGTCAGAGACGGTAGTAAAGTCCGGATTCAAGCCAGTGCTAGCTCATCCAGCTATGTATGGACATTAACATTAGAAGCGGGAGAGTCATCTGTGCCAGAGCACAAGGCCCAAATCACAAAGCCTCATATGAAGAAGATGGCTGAAGAGACAATAACCAATTTGCTTCTCCACACATTCAGCTTAAGCTCACACTTGCTTGCCCTTCGTTAGTAAATATCCCTGGTAGGCCTAGGTAAATGTCACAGTAAATTAAATCCTTCTAGGCCAAGATAGGCATGTCAATAAGGTATGTAAGAAAATACATTTTGAACTTGTATACACAGACACTTAGTTCTGTAAATTACCAATTTAATGTGGGTTTCGAGTGTGATTCAAAATGTAAAAAGTAAAGCAAGCTCTATAAACTTCTCATATGGTTCTGTGATGAATGGTCCACTTCTCCATTCCACATAACCCTGAATGTATGAATATTGGAACTAGATATTTTGGTATTCCGCACACTTGCTACTCCTCACAACTAAAATGATTTGGCTTCTTACTGTACAGGTTCAATAAAACCCGCCACCACTAACTTAACTTGGATTGTATTATGGTTTTAATACATATATGAGATGGCTAATGTTAAAAAAAAAAAAATGTTCCATATGCCATTCAATATCTATTTTTTTTTAATGGAGGTGAAAAACCGAAAGCTTTACTAAACTCTCCATGTTAGTGTTTTTCTTACTAGTGATTATTAAATAGTAACCAAACATTACTCATAAGTGCCCATTAAAAAAAAAAAAAAAAAAAATTAGTTTTAGCTTCACTGCAAGCACCTTCTAAGATATGGGTTTCAAACAGTTTATTCAGTAGTTTTTTCAAACATGTCTGACTGTAATTAAAATACAGTTAAAAAAAACACAAAAAAAAAAAAACGTGTAAGGTTTTGCTGGGGTAGGTAATTGAAGTATACAATAAGGCTCCATTTTGGAAACTCTATTAACGCTAAAAGCACAATGAAACTATGATTTCTGCACATGCTTCTGAGAATCTGCTTCTTGCCGTTATATACACAGTCATTAGATTTTTTTTTTTATTCATAAGAAACCATACATTGATCTAGAATTTACACAATAGTACATGCTTATGATCCGTTAAACTGAACCACACTGTACAGAGAATTTGCACAAAGTGTTTTCATAACAGTCCAAAATGTCCTTTATAAATTAGATTTAAAATGTACTTTTAGTACCTAAGCATTTAAGAGCAGTAGCCATGCAAAAAAACAAAAACAAAAAACACCCACATACATACATGCACGCACGCCTCTAGAGCAGTTATTTTCCACTAATAATGTGCCCTTTTTATTACCCTGAGAGATCATGCAGTTGCTTCCCTTGCTGAAAGAAAAAAAAACAAAAAAAAAAACTGCAAGTTGGTGGAGATCTATTGCATGCTCCAGATGTAATTTGTGGGTGAGCATTAATTCGCCAAACAAGTAGGGTAGTCTTCCAACCTACATGGAGTGTAGAGTTCTGGGTGCTTGGTTTAAGTTGAGACCTAAAAAAAAAAAAAAAAAAAAACAATTATATAGGATATAATATAAATATAAATATATATATATATATATATATATAGGATATAATATATATATATATATATATATATATATATATATATATATATATATATATATATATATATATATATATATATATATATATATATATATATATATATATAATCATGGTAGTTCAAGTGGATGAAGCAACCGCTTTGGTGTGATGTCACCTTGGGACCTTTCTGAAACCCACCAAAATCGCTAAACAAACAAACCACATATATTGCTCGTTTTCATGGTTTCCCCACTTGGACAGTTCCTTCTTTAGTACAAGTGGAGCTGACACTGACTAACCTACCTACATTCATCTATTGGTGGGTAATGAAATCCATATATGACCACTAACAGGATTAACAGTACAGACAAACAGCAGGTAATGAAAGTAAATATGAGGGGGCACAACACCTAATATATTTCACGATGATCACTACCATATGAATAACTCAGTAATTAAGTGTGCAAGTCAGTGAGTGCACGTGAGTAACTTGCCACAAACTCTTACAAGCCTCCTCTTGCATGGCAGCTACTGTGCACACTAATGCCAAATAACCCCACCCTGCCAAACCTTGAAGATGGCCCTCAATAAAAGTTCTGCCTATTTTAACAGAACAAGAAATACAAACACAAGGAATGCAATTTATATTTTAATACATGGCAAAAGTGTTGATTAGCCTGTTAGAACAATACATGCTAGTATGGGACAGGCTGTGTTTAATTTTTCTGCATCTTTATTACAAAGAGACACAAAATGTATGTATTAATGTAGATTTGTTATGTATGTGTTAATTGTAACAATGTTGCATAATTTGTTTGTGCTTCATAAATAAAAATAGAAAATGGTTTAAAAAATATAGTATTTTTAAACATAGCCTAGTTTGTTTAGGAATAAGCATCATGGATTGGCAGAACAATGAGGCAATGGTGTCATTTCACCACGACATTTAGGAGATGTTTTGAAATGCCCAGATACAGTACCTGATTTAAAAAAAAGGAGATGTATGTACTTTAATACTCCTGTTCGTCACCACATTAGGAAACATTTTGCAGAGCTGGATTTATGGTTTGCACATGTCTGGGTAGGAATGTAACCGTGAAGACCATCTTTGTTGGGATCATAGTTTTGGGATAGTTTACCATTCACTCAGTGTTAGTTACAAATGGGGGTCTAAGGAAAATCCAGAACGTGGTGCTGCTGGCATCCAGAGTGCTTGCATTATTGGAAATCCAGCCATACCACTTTTAAAAGGCTACTTATATGTGGTGCCACATGTGTGTGCCTAGAGCACATTTTTCTACTAGGCGCTTTGTGGCAGTCCCACTTTACGTGATGCCCCCAGAACTATCAATTATTCATGATTATCTATGAGTATTCTTCTGGTACACTGAGCAGCCGGTTTCTGTACAGTCATTAGGCCCGGAAATTACATAAATGCTGTGGTTAGTTACCCAAAGCTGTAAGGCAGACAGTGAACCTTGATTGGCTTTGATTATTCAAATACGCTACGTGGACCAAAGTATTGGGACACACTTCTTAATTACTGAATTCAGGTGTTTCAATCAAGCACCTAGACAAGCAGTCTTCATGAACAAACATTTGTGAAAAAAAATAGGTTGTTCTGAAGAGCTCAGTGAATTAAAGTGTAGTTCTGTGATAAGATCCCACCTTTGCAATAAAGTGAAATTTCATACCTGCTAGAAATTGCACGTTCAACTGTAAGTGGTATTATTGGAAAGTGGAAGTGTTTAGGCACAGCAGCAACTCAGCCATAGTAGAAGACCATGTAAAGTCACAGAGTGGGGTCAAAAAAGTCGCCAATGATCTGCTGATTCCATAGCAGAAAGTGCCAAACTTCCACTGGCATTAATAATCGGCATAAAAACTGTACGTCGGGAGTTTCATGGAATGGTTTTCCATGGTTGAGCAGCTGCATGCAAGCCTCACATCACCAGGTACAATGCTAAGAACCGGATTGAGTGGTATAAAGCTTGCCACCACTGGACTATGGAGCAGTGGGAAGCGTTTTCTGTGGAGTGATTAATCACTTTTCACCTGTTTGGGAGTCTGATGGTCAGGGTTTGGCAGATGCCAGAAGAATTTTACTTGCCTGACTAAATTGTGCCAACTGTGAAGTTCGGTGGAGGAGGGATAACGGTCTAGGGCTGTTTTTTAGAGTTGCGCTAGGGCCCTTACTTCCAGTGAAAGGAATTCTTAATGCTTCAGCATACCAAGATATTTTGGACAATGCTATGCTTCCAACTTTGTGTGAACAGTTTGGGGAAGGCCATTTTCTACTCCAGCATGACTGTGTCCCATTGCACAAAGCAAGGTCCATAAAGACATGGTTGGATGAGTTTGGAGTGGAAAAACTTGACTGTCCCGCACAAGGCTTTGACCTCAACTACATCGAATACCTTTGGGATGAACTATGGAAGCTGTTATAGCCGCAAAGCGGGGACCAACTATATATTAACGTATATAATGCTGCACTGGAGTGGGAAATTCAATATTTTACCTTGTGATTTATTAGTCTGGACTAATGCTCTAATTGTCGTATTCGTTCCTCCACCATTCCCTTCTGATGTCGTTGGTTTTGCTGGAGTTCTAGTCTGGAAGATGGCTTCTTTCCTGCAGAATCCATTTTTGTTAACTTCTCAGATCCATACTTTTTTCTCCTTGAATTTATGAAGTCTTCATCCTGAGAAGGTCATATAGGGCGATGAATTAGCATGCACCTATGTCTAGACTGTCTTCACCAGGGAAATATTTATGCATGTTAGTGTATACAGCTGGTTTTCAATGTCTATTGAGATATCTGTCTACTTCATATGAGACAAAAAAAATGGATTGGAGTGACATGGGGTTTTAGTCATTGAGCAACAACACACAGTCCAATAACTAGTGCATAATATTTATACATTACATACAAAAAGATTTCATTAGTCCCCATGGTGATTACTTTAGACTTTATGGCCCTGTACGCTTTGGTATTATAAGAAACTGGCCTCTGTGGCAAAAAATGGAGTAGCGTCCATTTTCTACTGTTTAAGTATACCTTATAAACAGTTTCAAGAACTTACAGTTTAATACAGATGACCACTCTGATTTTATTATAAATACTGCAAATATGATCTACATAATTTCAAACATAAAAACCTTTGTTGAGTGCACATAAGATAGCTTTCAATGGAAGAGTTGAACAGTAGTTCTCTAAAACTGTATCCTTGTAATATTACGTTTGGTTTTCTGCACTGAATAAATGGATAACCATGCCTCATTTTGCTATACCATACCGTTCTCCCTTTTGCATAGATTTGTACATAATAGAAATAAATGACTATTGAGATCATCTGTAAACACACCCAAGGATATTAATAGAATTTCTTCAATGGTAAGAAATCACAAGGTAGGTTGCTCACCTCTATACTGAAGCGATTCCAGGAACCAAGTTCAGAAGAAAAGGTTTCAGTTGAAATATTTCGTCTTATTATTTCTGTCGCAGTTAAACTGCTTTTGCTCCTTTCAGAAATAAATTCGGGATTAGTCCAACTGCTCACGCTAGAAGTTTTCTTTCTTAAATACTGATCACGACGTACCCGCAAAGGTTTCTCCTCATCCAAAAAGGATTTACGCTTATACTTACTATCTATGGCTGTATCTCTCTCTTTAATCAGTATGTCTAACTCTTCTGTAGAACCCAGAACACTCTTCCTCCAAGACTTCTTGTCATTCCCTTGTTTATTATCTAAATGATTTGAGTCCAAGATGCTATGTCTTTTCCAAGTTACAGTTTCAAAGCTATGGTCACTGGTTTTTACCAGTTCTTTGTCAAGACTTTTGTCAGAGGCCTTGCTAATTTCAGTAATACCAAAGCCGTTGTCGCCACTGTCACAATCTTCCACATTCACTAGCGTACCGTCTTTCTTTATTGATATTTCAAACGGGATGCTAATGTTGTTTAATACTGGTTGATCATTTGCAGATATCCGAATTCTACTAACCGATGTATGTCTTTCTTTTGGGGGATCTTCATTCTGTATACGAGGAGTAACATCGGATGGATAAAATTTTATACTTGATACTTTGTTTGTTGTTGCATTGATCTGGGATCTAGTTTCCGAGTTAGACCTTCCATCGTAATCTCCCATAACTACCTTGGTATCTCTTTCAACAACAATTGGCGTAATTGTAACAGCGGACTGTAAAGATTCTCTGGGGCTATATGATCTTGGCTTTATTCTAGTTGGATTATGTGGCTCTGTGTTTTCAAAGCCATCAGAAGACATTTTTCTTGATATTTCAGATTCCAATTCTGTTTGATTGTCCTGTTTAGCGTTTTCCATACTTGATTTTAGTTTAGTGCTTGGTTGTTTTCTAGCATGAAGTCCAGACAAATATCTTTTCTCCGGGTCTTTCCGGTCTGTTTCTAGAATGTGTGGTTTTTCAGGAATTTCTGGTTTTGGAGAAATTTTAGAACGTCCATTGTCTCTAACATAATTCCTTTGCAAATTTGCTTGCTCATTCACTGTATAGTTTGTTAATCGGTCTTCTCTACTGTGAGAATACCTAGATAGTCTTTCATGGGGAGTAGCAGTAGCATCTTTAACATTTCTCTCTTCTGAATTCACATCAGCTTTAGGCAGTTCCCCAGGTGTTTCAGAGCTAGTACTCTTGTTAACCTCCACCTCCAACTCAGAATTCATAGGCTTTGTGTATGAGGTAGAAGATAATGAGCAGTTTTTAACAGGCATTCCTTTTTCATTTTGATTTGAATTCATTTCATGTTCAGAGCTGGTATCATGGGGTGCTTCTGCAACTCCATCTTCTTCATTTGCAACCCCTTTCTTTGAGTTAAGAACACTTTGAGATACTTTAACAGAATCATCTTCCGTAAATAGTTTTGGAAACCTGTCTGGTTTCTTACCTGTAGAGACTTTCCATGACTTTCGTTCTTGAACAGCTGGAGGATACCGGCTTAAGACAGATGGCTGATCTTTAGACCTTTTGACATCATTATTCACGGTTGCAACTCTTGCACCTGAAATGAGGGTAGACACTGAAGTATCATCTTCTTTCCTTGCATTGTTTATTGTCGTCTCAATCACAGTGGATTTTCCAGGTTTCCTACAATGCCGTTCATTCTTTAAATGTGGAGGGGACAGATCTCGAGAGTTATATCTTGAAGATAGAGCGTCTGATGATACTGCTTTATATTTTGTTCTTTCATTCTTGCACTTACCACGTGAAGTTATTTCATCACTGGTTAGATCACCATTCTTAACCTCACTGTATGCATTAACTAGTTTCTTTAATGCCTGAAGTTCATCTACAAGCTGTTTGTTTTTATTCTGTTCGGTGAAACAGGTTTCTTGTAGTTCACGGTTTTTCTCCTTAAGCTTTCTCAATTCCTCATCAGTTCCCTCAAAGTGTTTGAGCTGATTCTTCAGTTTCTCAATTTCTTGGTTCAGGTCTCTAATTTTATTGTCTTCTTGAGGCTTGTTTTTGTCATTTTGATTTTTGCTAGTTTTTTGGTTTTCAGATTGCTTGATATATTCCAAGCAACCTCCTTGGAAAGATTTAGAATTTAGGTTGTCTTCAATCCTGAAGTTGTTACGCTCCATATTTTGACCAGAAGACCTCTCCAAGAGGTTTGACTCTTTTCTTGTTTCATCTTCCGTGTTAACTTTCATTTTTAATTCTAACTGCTGTTTGAGATCTAAAATTAACTTTTCATTCTGCTTTTCCTTTTCTATAAAATGTTTTCTTTCACTGACAAAGTTAATAGTCAGAGACTTAATTTTTTCCAACTCACTTGTCAGAAATTGCTCTGCTTTATCCAGTTTGCTTTCTGAACATTCAAGTTCTTTAACCCTAGCCCTAAGTAGTTCCAGTTCAGAAGAGAACTTCTTAGACATGTTTTTTTCTTCATTTAAGCTAAGCCACAACTGAGAGCAATCATTTTTGCTCTTGTTAAAAGCTTCTTCCAGTTTCTCTAGCTCGGTCATCTTTTTCTGGAGCCACTCAATTTCTGCTCTAAGTTCCCGGGTGAGATTCTCCTCATTTTCTAGCTTCTCTTTTATAAGTCTACACAGATCCTCTGCTTTCTTTACTTCTTCATCTTTCCCTTCAATCTTCTGAACCCGTTTTCTTAAAGCTTCAACATCAGCCAACATGCTTGAATTACTCCCTTCTGCTTGTATGATTTTATCCTGTAGATCCAAAACTTCATCTTCTGCCTTTTGAAGATTTTTAGTTGCTTCTTCCAGGTCATCCAGGCGCCGTCCAAGGCTTTGTAATTTAAATCTCAAATGACGGCTTGTGTGATCCATTTTGCTACAGTAAATTGAGGGTCTGTTCTGACTGCAGAGTTCAATAAACAGGGATTTATAGACAGGTCAAATGCTATCCTTTCTCTTCCTGATGAGCACGCTTTGCGGGACATTCAGGGAACATTTTAACCTACAACAAAACACAGTGATAGTGGTGATTACATACCGTCATAAGCAACTGGTAAGACATACTCAATTAACACCCCATTATCAAGCTCAAAAATACATTCTGTACATCACATTGCATTGTTTAGATCACTGTAACCCTTATTTAACCCCTTCCGTACCGATGACATACCTGGTACTTCCTGGTTGGGTGTCACCCACAGATCATGTACGTCATCGATAATGCGCGATCCAGCGTCGCTATGGACGCTGGGATCGCGAGGGGCGGCTGCTACTGACTGCAGGGTGTCCCCAGCGATCCGTAGCAGCCACTCCCCCTCAATTAAAATATTTAAATAATACTGCGAACGCCGGTATGGAAGGGGTTAATGGACCCACTTTTTTGTTTTATAAAGCAAAACAAAAATAAATTGCAACCCAAGCACTTATGTTTATGGTGAACAAAATTACAGATCAGCGATAATATACCATAAGTGCATATGGGTTACATTTATGACTAGATAATCATATTTAATTTATTTACATTTAAAACACAACCTTATTTGGTATCTTGCAGTTAATCTTTCTAACACGTTCCAAATGATGTAAAATTCTTCTTTGGTTCTGTTTTTGCTAGTTAATATATTGTTGCCAGAAGAGCATGCAAATCATTAAAAAACTATGAACGCAATACCTTTTCTGCCATGGAAGCCATATATATTTAATGATGCTTCGGTACTGTAACCAGCAACTAATTGTTATCTTAACTGAAAATGAACATTCAATTCAGCAATAAAAAAAAAATAAAAAAAAATCAGAATTACAGACACAATGAATCAGCAGTTATTGGGAATGCTATCATTATCGGTTTGTCTCTTCAATGCAGACTGCAGAGATGCAGAGTAAAATCTGTATCCTAAATTTTATTTGTTAAGCATGAGTTAAGTTTCGTTCCCATTAACCAAGCATTTTTTCCCTTGAAAACCACCCATGCGTAATTTAGAGGTGCAAGTGTACTACCAAAAATATTGGTAGTACACTTGGACCTCTAAATTATACATGGGTATTGTACATGTACCGTACAAGTATTTATATATGTTAATGTTTGCCCCTTAAAAGAAGTATTGGAAAATATGGAACATGTTATTAAGAGACAGCAGATGCCCAGTTATGGCTTGCTCACAGTTCACAACAGAGCTGTCGTATTGCATTTTCTGACATACAGTATCTCACAAAAGTGAGTACACCCCTCACGTTTTTTGTAAACATTTTATTATATCTTTTCATGTGACATCACTGAAGAAATGATACTTAGCTACAATGTAAAGTAGTGAGTGTACAGCCTGTATAACAGTGTAAATTTGCTGTCCTCTCAAACGCTGCCTCCGAACAGGCTGGAGTTCCGAATAACATCAGCTAAGGCTGATGGTTCAAGTCCCAATGTAGTTTACTCCTAGTGGTCAGGTTCAGGATTAAACCCCAGAGTTCAATGAGTCAGAAGAACATCAATAATGAAATAATGCCTGCACTGATTTTCATGCAGATAAATGTACTGGTGTCAATGCAAAATGGAGGGTAGACGGCTCCTTTAAACAAGCATAATACGCTCATAATCTTGAGGAAAGGAAAATTTGTCTACTCAGACCTTATACATCTGCAACAGACACATGCGGGAGCATAAAACAAATCTTTGTAAACACATGGATATTTGTGTGCATGATAGAGGTTTGTGAATTTGCGGCCATCAGCAGATTTTGTTTGTACTTGACAGTCCATGTGTATACACAACACATTTACGACAACTTGCAGCCTTCTTTCTACTATGCTATTCCTCTTGGCAAGCGCTTTTGCGTGTAGGATTTTTTTTTTTTAACGGAATCTTGTCTGTACCAAATGTGGTTTATACAAAAGGCCAAAGAAGCAGAATAATTTAGCTCAGGCTCAAAAGCCTTCGCTTAAATTATAAGACATTTGCCGATGGGGAAATGGGGAAAGTCAGTCACGACAATCATATATATATATATAAAAAAAAATAAAAAATAAAAAAAAGGTAAAAAAACGTTGTCAATGTATTGCATCAGTTTTGCCTATAGTATCTTTACTTTAATAGATTTAATGTCTGCCCTGCAGTCATGCGTGTATGTTCTTGTCTGACAGAGGTCTGCCCTTTTCTGTCTGACAAACACACACAGCGTGTCCAGGTCACACTTGCAATTTAAAATGAATCAGACTTCCTGAGCTTGATTCAACGACCCTTCCATTTAGAATAAAGAGAACACACTAAAAATCCTACTTACGTGAATTGAGTCCCCCATTTCCTTAAGCGTAAAGTTTCATATGCAGTGATGTTACCAAGCAAGACAGGGTACATACATACAGGAAGGTTTGCTACATTTTTACATAAGGTTCTTGTCTGCAGGTAAGTTCATTGCATACAACCTTAGGCTCAACATGCCTTGCCCACACAGAAATACCTGTCTGAGAGCAAAATTAAAACCTGTATGGTCCTGCAGGTAGACACACCTGCTCCCGAAATAGATATCACAAATCTAAGTAAACATTCTTAAAGTATCAGAAGGCATTTTTCTAGGTGCCTACATTTAGATGTTTCACACCCATATATTAAAGTAAATATATATTGAAATATGTTATAATATGGAATAATTTCCAGGTGAAATCCAGGAAAGATTTGAGTAGTATTTCCAAGCATTAAGACTAGTAATTACCGTATTTGCTCGATTAAAAGACAAGGTTTTTTTTCAGAGCAAATGCTCTCTCAAATAGAGGTCTGACTATGAGACCAAGATCCAGATCCCCGCAGCGCTGCAGGGGACCTGGATCCTCCTCTCTGGCATCCGGTGGATGTCTGTGCGATGCATGCAGACAACCTCCGCTGAGGCTTCTATGACAGAGCGCCAACGTGATATGACCTTCCGGTGCTCCACCATAAAAGCCCCGGCCAGCAGCAGCGGAGGTTGTCTATGCGCATCACTGCCCCCACTTGACACCAGAGAGCCTGGAGCATGGGGGACAAGTCTAGGGCTGCATCAGTAAGTCGGGGTTGGGCGCATATAGTGGGTTATAAGGCATATCCGGGGGGCAGAGTGGTAAATAGGTGGTATAAGCCATATCAGGGGGGCAGAGTAGCAAGCTGTGGGGCAGGCTGGCAATAAAAACAATGCATTTTTCTCATAGTTTTTATTAAATATGAGAAAATAGTTTACATGTGAATTAATATTTACCAATAAAACTTTTTTCTTATAGGTTAGTTTTTTCTTTTTTTTTTTCTAAATTAATATTCAAATTATGGGGGGTCTTCTTATAACCGGGGTAATCTTATAAATCAAGCAAATACGGTATTTACAGGCAATCTGGAATGCAGCCCCTCGTCTGCCTTAACATACTTGTTTCAAAACATATTCATACAGGCAGCTGTACTAGTTGCACTGGAGAGAGAGAAGTGTGGGTGAGTGTATTAGGAAATGGTGTTAGAGCGTGTCAGAGTAGGTATATATACGTTACATGGTGGGGCAGGAGGCACTTTCCTTCCTGCCAGAAAGTACCAGCTGTATGTCTCCCTATTTTATTTATATAGCTGTTCCAGAAAGGGTGGAGTAATGGTATGAAGGCAAGTTCAACATTATAATATTGCCCACCTATGGCGGGACCCAAGAAATCTTGCTCCCAGGTGCCAGGAGCCCTAGACTCCCTACTATTGAGTTCACAACAATAATGAACCCGATGGGAGAAGAGTTGTTGAAATTTATTTTTAGAGTTTAATTTAAATATCGGAACCTCTACCCATTCATATAGCAAAGATTAGTATTAATGAGAAGCGCTGTCTTTCCAGTTTCAAAACGTGGATGGATCAGCTCATCGTCCAAAGCTGAACCTAAAGCCAACAGTTTGCCTCACTAACCCTAGAAGAAATGGCAACGACTACCACCTTATACAAACAATAGACCTGTAACCCCTACCAGATACGTAGGAGATGGTTAACCGGGCTCTCAACGGCAGCTTTGTACTTTCTATACACCTGGTTCTCCGTGTTACACTTCGTGGTAGCAAGAGCCAAAATGACCTTCTCGCAGCATAACGAGAATATCAATAGGCTCAGGAGCTGTCCACACTCTACTGTACAACCTCATCATGAGTCTGTTTAACTTTACAGACTTCTGTTACAGTCGAAAGAAGCATAATCCATCACCCAGAGTTTCCTTCAATCTCTTTATAGGGTAATAAAGATTTCATCTCGTTGATTATCTGGTTTTCTTTCGTTTTGAAGAATGCATATATAAAAAGTACTTACAGAATGCCAGGGCCATTAAACTGTACCTTTAAATGATAAAGTCCATGGAAAACCCTGCCCTAAAATAACCCATTATTTGACCTATAAATATTAAGCCGTGTGTTAAGCCTAAAGCGGTTCAATAAAACCTCTATCTGCTGCTGGCAGATGTTAAGAACAGAACAGGATTTTAATTTTGGATAAGCTTAAATTTCTCTGCGCCAGCACTATAGAAAGAAAAGAAAAAAAAAAGTACATTTCTTCCTCAAAATAACAAACAGCTCTTTGAGTAGTAATATCCTTCATAGAACTTCATGTCCCTTAATCCCTATACCACATCCTCATTCTCTAAACATGGACAACACACTTCGCTAGATGACCTGGAATGACTTGATATTAATGCCACTGGCCGTTCACATTGGTTAACTCATCATTCATTATACAACAATCAACACTACACACGTACACACAAAATGTACATTATTTAATTTAAATGAATGATGTGAAAACCAGACTGAATGAGCTATGTATAAGCAGCTGGGCACTCGCATGCCTTTAATAAATAGGTTAAGACAGCCTGATACAACAAGCATTAATTTTGCATACCTGCCAGTCCAACTACATTCCAGCGCAGCGTATAGGCATCTTCAGCAAACCAATGCAGCACGCAAGCTGTCTTCTTAACAATGACTGCTGAAGAAACAAGAACATAAAAAAAAAAAATGTTTCAGAGGGAATCAGGCACAGCAAAACAAAACAGAAGAACAGGATGCAAAAACAATGCAGCAACAAATAAAGCAAAGTAGATAATAAAGTGCATGAGAAAGACAGCGACTGCTAATAACAATTCATTGTTAATTGGCCAATACCCACACAATCCAAAGGACATCAAAATTGACTTAAGTCAATGTTTAGTAGAACAGAAATGATTTCCATGTAAATCTAAAACCGTGCTAGCACTCACGTGCAAGTAATCCTATAAATCATCTGAGAGCAATTATGTTTATGTAAATACCAACAAAATGGTTTTAATGTCAGTATTTTTCTTTGTACTAAAAGGGAAGGCAGAAAAAAAGAAAGGAATGTAAAAAATGCTAATTGTTTTCCTGCGTGCTTAGAATAACGAGGAAAAAAAAATATGTAAGGAAACAGACAAAAAAACAAAACAAAACCACACAATGCAAGGCTCATTTATCAGATCATCATTTGTGTTAATGAAATACACAGGCTGTGCTCTATAACAAAGAATGAAGAAACAAAACAGAAAGCTTGTATTGATAATACAAGGGCTTCCAACTTTGTCAAACTGGCTGATCTAATGGCCTAGTTTTCATTTTTAATTTTAATATGTGCTGCACACCAACCAAGCCTCTCTTATCTGGTTTACACTTGCTTAGTAGTGCTTGCCACAAAGACAATCTTTTGAGAGAGCAAAGAAAGAAACCATTCAGGTGCTGAAACTACTTAATATCAGAGCACCTCTTATTAGAAGTGCCCCCCAGTGGCCAAATCTGGAATTATGTAAAAACCTACTAAGCAAAATGTTCTAAATGCAGGTAAATGTCTGTTGGAGCATTCAAAACAAGATATGCACTAAAAGTAAAGTTAGTTATTGAGAAAACGTTAGTATTGGCTACATACTTCTTAATAATAAAGGGCAGTATTACTTAGAAGCGTGTAGCCATTTGTAGCATTTTCTTAATAAAATGTTATTTTATTATCCTTTATTTATATAGCGCCAACAGTTTACGCAGCACTTAATACAATACACATATTCAAGGGGTACGACAAGACAAGAATTGACAGACTAAAACAAACCGATACATTAGGTGGAGTTTTGGGTAAACTAACAGCAAGTATCAATGCAATGTAGATTAATTCTCTTCTTCAAAATAAGCAGTTAATGTTTAACTAACCCACCATCATCTGACTGTTATAAATGCAAATGTGTTGGGGCCTAAATTACATATACGCTAGTAGTGACAGAAATATTTTTCACGCTGCCTTTCTTTATTATTAATAGAATCAGAACATTAACAAAACATTTTATTTACATACACACACACACACTATGTTATAACAAAAAGAAATTTAGTGAGCCACATCTTTTTATCTGAATTGTTATGGTTTCGCAAAAAAGACAGAAAAAGCCTCTTACGACCAAATATATTTAAAAGAAAAAAAAATAGAAAAGAAAAAAGATCTTCATTCCTTATTCATTAAATACCATATAGAATACACTATAAAGTAAGCATGCACTTTTATACATTCATTGTGCTTGGGAAATGGCTAATATAAAGTTTCATTCATGTCATGGTCCAAAGCTGTTTGGGTTGTGGATGCAACCACAATACTCTAGATATGTACATTGCATCCATACTTTAACTCTTTAATCTCTAAACCATCGTTTGACAAAATCCTTCCAGCTGGTATATATTTCAGCTATACATTTTCAACCATAAGCGGCAAGAACAAAATACAGGAGAAAGAAATAAAAACTTATGGATTTGCTATAATTTCTAAAAAAATATACAATTCAATAAATGTATAGCATTATTCAAAATTTTGACATGTATTTGGCAGATGATGACAACAAACAGTTAGAATCACTACACTTATGAACTCGCTGTTCTCCAATTTAATAGTGCCAAATACTTCATGTTCCTTTTATATGTACATGAGATCGTTATGTTTATCTCCTTGTTGGCACACACAATTATAACTACTGGCTCATTTAGTTTTATGATTAAGTAGAACTAAGCTGTTTAAAACAAATGGTTTTGCAGGAGGCATGATGGGCAGCTCCGCTGATGACTATATTTGTGGATTGTACCTGTATTCAGATGTTAGCGAGACAAAAAGCGGAGCGACACAGAAAAAGCAGAGAGCGACACAGACACAAAAAGGGAGAATGAGATCACCAAAAAGAAAGAGACCCCCAAAACGGAGAGAGACCCCCACACACACAAAAGGCGAGAGCGAGAGAAAGATAGAGAAAGAGAGGGAGAGACTGCTTCATCTTTGAGGACAAGCAGTTATTCTGTACACCAGCACCTGCAAAGCATTATATATGTATGTAAAACTCCCCCTCCCCAACAGGAAGGCCTTAAAACACTGGGATAAAACGCCTCCCTTTCTTTAACTCTGGCCCCTTACTCAAGCATCCTGCCCTATTTACTTCCTGTTAAGCGATATAAGAAAAGTATAATAGGATCTAAAACCAAAAAAGGGCCAGTCAGGAATTTTATTTCACATCCGTTCATAGAAATATACGTACTAAGAGACCTACACCGGCCAGTGCCCCTTAATACAGCCTGTGATATTGCAGACTAGAGATCACTAACTAGATTATGCTTTTTCTCTGATCTACCAAAAATATGTATGGAATGATCAATACACAAACAACCCCACTCTAAAGCGAGGGAATTCAACTAAAACTGCGCTGAATGCTGTCCCGTCCATCTGAAGATGGTCCGTACAAGATGGACAACATTCAGCCCGCGAGTCAAGTGAACCAGTAATAAAGCAGCCCAAAACTGCTCATCAAGAAATGCTCCTTCATACTATGCAAATTACTAAATGTTATACCTGTAAACAGTAAATGGAGCCTACTAAAAAAAATATACGGTATAACAAGGAAGGCTGAGAAGATCACAACTGCAACATTCACATGGGAAATGTTATCCTAAAATTAAAAGTCAAAAAGAAACAAGTGTATACAATTTGAGAGACCTATGTACTCTAGAGGGGTGTTTTTAAAAAAAAAAAAAGATGAATTCTGGTTATGTGATGTGGAGCATTGGTGGGACTTGCTTCTATCAGGCACAGTTAATGTGACATGCCACAAATATGGTGATATAGAATGAAGTCTAGCTGTTTTACAGCACTCCAGAAATCATATGGAAACACCACAGGCTGCAGACATTTTATCTTAGGTATATTTTTTATGTACAAGTATTTATAAAATATATAAACACAACCATGGAAAATATGCAGAACAATAAAATAAAAAAGACTTAAAACAGAGTATCTATAATACCTGGTTGTGATGCAATGCAACAATGACTAAAAGGGTGGAGCTGATCAAAGTCGTGACGTTTAAAAGATGAGTCACAGGAAGATAACATCCTCATTCCCGGTCAATACGCAAACTTCTACACCATTGCTTTTGTGTAGGTGATGACTAGATTATGAAAACGATGTCTTATGCAGACATCTCGTCATAGGTCCTTCACCAACGTCTCCTAGATCTCTACACTCGCCACACTCTATAAACCATCAAGAGCCAACTATTCATGCCATCTTTCTATATTTATGTAATATATAGTTTTTGTTCTAAAGTTTATATCACAGACTCATACATTTTTTCAAAATATTGAATAGGTAAAGAATGAATTATTTTATACCATTAAATTGGGAGCCCACACAAGGTTGGGTCTTTGTACTTCTTGTGCTGCAGAAATTTAAACAAACACACGCTTCTCTTTCTGTTCATTTGTTAAAAGCCTTTTAAAAAATATCTAAGAAGAGACTTGGCAGGGCAGGAAGCTTTGAGGTCTGGTCTGGACCATTTTGTCTGCATATTTTTCCAGCTACTAAGCTTTGTCCTAAAAGTGATTAATTTCCTTTTAAAGTAGTACATGCATTTTAGTAATACTTGCAAAGTTGGCTCAGTCTTTAACATGCAGGAACAGGAACTGCGATAGCCAGCCAGGTCATACCAAGAGTTACCCTATATAAACGAACAGAAATATCATACCCTATATAGGAAAGTGGAGAGGATACAGGAAGGGAGGGGAGAGGTAGGAGGGAACGAGCAGGAGGAGAGGAAAACTGAGAGCACAATTATAAATGCTCCTTAAAGAGGTAGTAGCATTAAAATGCGTTCCTTTCTTTCAATGAAAAGTCAAGGCTATTGAACATCTTACATAGCCAGTTCCCAAACCATTTCTCGTAGGAGATATTCTCTAATCATACTGCTCTTTAAAAGGAAAAGTTAGGTCTTGACCTCATGTCTAGATAATGAAGGACTAATTTGTCCTTCAGACTACCAGCATACCAGTCATGGCTGACTAGCTGCCCTTTCAGTCATCAACACAATATAGAAAGACTTGGAGACAAATTTTATGGGTAAAAAATAATAATAATAATAAAACATTCTAGCAGTAGCTCGGAAACATTACTATCCCTTTATGGGTTTCTGTTGCTTCAGGTATAGAAAGAAAAAAAAAACAACTTATTTAAAGGCAGAGTAGTCTTTTGAGGCAGATACTGTTAAAACGTACCCCAAATTCATTGATATAGAAGATAAAACAGGAGATAAGCAATTGCATTGCTGATGCTCAGAAATAACAGGAATGGATACTCGTGCGATATAAAAAAATATGCACAGTAAGAAACATACATAGCAAACGTTATCAGTACCAAATATTTTGACCATAATTGGTTAGAGTAGAGTAAAAGGAAAGTTAAAATGTGTGGTGCTTAGGTACCACAAAACAAATTAACCATACAAAAAAGTATATAATGTTTCTGCATTGCTATTAAAGGGTACTTTTTGTGTTATAAATGGATTTGGGGGGGGGGGAGATTAATTTATACTTTTAGGAACATAGCGTTATTTGCATATTTTCTTTATTGCAAATCATAGGGTTTCCGGGTTCATTGCAAAATCCCATATTTCTGTATTTTACACATAAATGTTTAATTTTGAAGTTGTGACTATGAGTCACAGGCCGTAGCTCCCTTAAAGCATTCCTTTTCCCAAAGTAATGGGGTAATAAAAATAAAATCATACGCTATACCGTATTATGCATGGAACACCTTTGAATATAGGGATTTTCTGCCTATTCACTGGGTGATTCCTATATTTATAAGATTTATTCCACAAATAAGTTAATTGAAAAAGATTATTATTATTATTATCTTTTATTTATATAGCGCCAACAGTTTACGCAGCGCTTAATACAATATATATATTTCAGGGGATATGACAAGACAAGAATTGACAGACTAAGACAAACTGATTATTAAGTACATCTATAAAACACTGCTGAAGTCGAAAGTAAAAAGTCCTGGATTTGCCCGGACAGTCCAGAGATGCATGTTTATGACCCAGCCATTTAATCAGCACCTTTACACGTACAGATCCTGAACCACATAGCGTGTGGGCAAGACAAGGGGGGGGGTACCGCATGGGACATGTCAGCATTGTTCAGTATGAATTTAGTTTGAAACAATAAAGATAACAATTACATAACTCAAATGAAGGGGCAGCAAGCTGTGTAGATAACCTGCTTGCTCTTTTTCCCTACGGTTGACTCTTGATGGCAGTACGGACACTGCACCAGGCATGCTTTCAGGTGTCCCAGTTTTGCCGTGTTCAGGAAAAGACCCATCAAGGCCCACTGTGCCACTGACATGCCAGCCTTCTCTAACAGATCCTCATTTAATGCCCAGTTTAATCAGCTACATTTAGTGTACATGCCATTTCATACTTTGTAATTATTTTTTACATTTCTCCAACAAGAATTTCTTCAGCACTCATTATTATTAATATATAGCATATTTGCTCGATAAGACAAGGTTTTTTTCAGAGCATCTTATGCTCCTATCTTAGGGCCATCTTATAATCAGACCTCAAATAGGTCAGCCTAAGAGACTTAGATCCAGGTCCCCCGCAGATCTATACGCCACTCTGCCTTCTGAAATGCCTTATACCTCCTATATGCCACTCTGCCCAATAATATGCCTTTTAACCCCCTATATGCCACTAAGGCATTTCTGGAGGCAGAGCGTTAAAAGGCATAGCATAGGGCACAGTGGCATTTAGAGGGTTAAAAGGTATATCATGGGGCACAGTGGCATATAGGGGTATAAGGCATTTCTGGGGCAGAGTGGCAAACCTGGGGCAGATGCACATAATTGGGGGGCAGGTTGGAAAATAAAAAATATATACCGTATTTGCTCGATTATAAGACGAGGTTTTTTTCAGAGCAAATGCTCTGAAAAATACCCCTCGTCTTCTAATCGGGGTCGTCTTCTAATCAGACCTCAAATAGAGGTCTGATTAGGAGACTAAGATCCAGATCCCCCGCACTGCTGCAGGGGACCTGGATCCTCCTGTCTCACCCCCCCCCCCATCATACACACACTTACCGGTGCTTCCTACTGCGTTGCCGGGGCAGCGGGTTGACGTCTACGCGATCCGCGTAGACAACGTCCGCTGCAGCCGGAAGGAGGTGTGGCTAGCAGCGGGGGTTGTCTGCGTCCGTCACATAGACCTTCCCCGACTGTCAGAGATTAGAGTTCCCGCACCGGTGCCGCACCGGTGCGGGGAACTTTGATCTCTGACAGCCGGGGAAAGTATACGCGACGGACGCATACAAACCCCCGCTGCTAGCCACACCTCCTTCCGGCTGCAGCAGAAGGCGACGTCAACCCGCTGCCCCGGCTGGAAGCACCGGTAAGAGAGGGGGGAGAGCGGGGGAAGGGGGGGGAGAGAGGGGGGGAGAGAGAGATAGTGTGTGTGTGTGTGTGTGTTAGTTAGTTAAATGGGGGTATAGGGTGTGTGTGTGTGTTAAATGGGGGCATAGGGCATTTCTGGAGTGGCGTTAAGGGGGGATTTAATAGCGCACTCTGCCTCCTGAAATGCCTTATACCTCCCTATATGCCACTCTGCCCCATAATATGCCTTTTAACCCCCTAAATGGCAGAGTGGCATATAGGGGTATAAGGCATTTCTGGAGGCAGAGTGCTCTATACAATGCCTTTTAACTCCCATAATGTCACTCTGCCTCCTGAAATGCCTTATACCTCCCTATATGCCACTCTGCCCCATAATATGCATTTTAACCCCCTAAATGCCAGAATGGGATATAGGGGTATAAGGCATTTCTGGAGGCAGAGTGGCACATAGGGGGTCAAAAGGCATACCATGGGGCACAGTGGCATATAGAGGGTTAAAAGGCATATCATGGGCCACAGTGCCATTGGAGTGGCAAGCCTGGGGGCCGATGTGCGTAACTGGGGGACAGGTTGGAAAATACAAGAAATAAAAACAAAAAAAATCTCTCAATCATAGCTTTTATTAAAAAAAATAGTTTACATGAATTAACATTTACTGGTAAAACTTTTTTCCTTTGGGGTCGTCTTATATTCAGGCTTTTTCTTTTTTTCCTAAGTTAATATTCAGATTTTGGGGGGTCGTCTTATAATCAGGGTCGTCTTATAATCGAGCAAATACGGTATATTTTTCTCAATCATTGCTTTTATTAAAAAAAATAGTTTACGTAAATTAACATTTACTAGTAAAACATTTTCCTATAGGGTCATATTATATTCAGGCTTTTTCTTTTTTTCCTAAATTAATATTCAGATTTTGCGGGGTCGTCTTATAAATCGAGCAAATACGGTACTATACATATAGTATAAATATATGCACAATGCATTGCATTATCAAGTTTAGGGAGTTATATGGGACCTATAGTATTTTAACTTCCAGTTTCACGATAACATCTTATTCCTTTATTGTCACAGAATAGTTACTAAACGTTTTAGGTCGGTTTCAAATGTCAATATAAAATCCGTCTACACTTGGATCCAGGTGCCTCCCCAATCTGCCCGCTTTTCGCCTTCTGTGATACAGTTCAGAGCCGTGACTATGGCAGCCGGTGTGTAGGCTGTTATAAATGGAATGAGATTAGAGTAGCCCTTCCTTCAGGCACTCTGGTGACTCATAAGCAGCACCTACCGAGATATAGAAATCAATGGCATGCAAGAGCTGCTTGGCCCACCCTTCATTTCTACCTCCTCATTAAATCGGATAGCAGATCACTCGGACCATTTAAACGCTACAACTCAATTCAAATTGGGAAGCTTTCCATAAAAACAAAAAGGAAAATAAAGCTACTGAACAACACTACCACAATGTTAAGAACGGTACAGTCTGTGTGAAAATAAAGGAAAAACTGTAATAGTAAGCAAAATAAATGAAAAGTAGAACCACTTGCAGAGATGTTCATGTGATATCACACACAATATTAACAGCCAGTACAATGGGGATGGGAGATAATCCAGCTGCGCTACACCCCCCCATCCCACCAATAACTCGAATTCTGAAGTAGTACAAGGTAGAGACGCACCTTGAATGATCAGCGGCTGAGAGCATTTATATTCTCAATCTCACTGACCTGTTCCAACCTTATGTACCCAATCACTAAAATCATGGGAGAATGATTGCCCTCCACCGGTGGAAACCGGAAACCAAAGATTTAGCTACACTGATTCATGAACAAATACACACTTGTACCATCAGACCTGCATTATATATATATATATATATATATATATATATACACACACACACACACACATTATATATATATATATATATATATATATATATATATATATATATATATATATATATATATATATATATATATATATATATATATATATACACACATACATATACACACACACACACACTGCTGAAGAATGGCATTGCATTTATAGCTAATGCCAGACGATGTATAGTTAAATGGAAGGTTATATTATGCGGCAACAACATTTCTTTGACCAAAACAGTGGTACTGAAGTATAATCAGATTGGCTCTAGAAACAACACATTATATACAAAAGACACACAGTATTTAGAATTGACCTTTGCATCCCAATTATTCACAGGCCCATATCCCTTTTAAAACAGAGTTGGACAATGCGGTTGTGATTAATAAAGTAAATGAACACATTTTAGGAGTGTTTTGTAACACAAGGCTATTGACAGGACAATAAAAGTTAATGGTGGGTTTTTAATGAATTAATGTAATTATGTTAAAAGCTATTAAGCTACTTAAAGTTATCTATAGCTCAAGGTTCTTAAGTGAGGATGACTTAATGCCTGTTTGGCTCCTGCTTGATCTCCTCGGTCAGTAGATTTGAGAAACTGTTACTTCCTCTCCCCAGAATTCCATGCTTACCCTCACCGATCACCAGAACCAAGGAGATTGAACAAAAGCAGAGGAACAATTTTTAAAAAAGTATACGTATATTGCATATTTAAGTCCGTTTACATATCTTACACCCACTTTAGTTATATATATATATATATATATTAAAAAAAAAAAAAAAAAAAAAAAAGAGGGGGGGCAAAGGGACCTGGCAAATCCTGTGGGTAGTTCCGATGACACGTCTGATTACTCGTAAACATAACGATATAGATTCAAAAGGGGCCTTGACATCATGACTAATTATTACACGGCAGGGTAACCATTATAATATAGTTTGTTATATTATATGTACACATATATATATTTGTTTTACATATACTATCTCGCTAGCAGACAGTTTATTAAAATTCAAATAAATATAAAGAATTGGATTGTAACAACTTAAATTGATCGGAGAGGAGAATAAACTGGCTTAAAAACCATATACAGGCCTTGTATCAAAACAGATGGGTTAAGAAAAAGTATATTAACATACCATAAATGAAGGTTATGTAGTTGAAAAGAGAGAGAGGGAAAAAAAGAAATAAATCACCAATTCTTTTTTTTTTTTGCATACACTACATGTACCAGGTGGTAAGCTCTGTTATGTTATCGCTGTCAAAACATTCCAGTATTTTTATGGTATGACTATAAGCAGTTCTTATCAGCTGTACTTGTGTCCTCTTCCCTGTAGAACTGTCTCCATATATGAACTAGTCGTAATCTCTATTTAACAGGAGGTTGGGTAGCTGAGGGGGCACTGACTCAGCAGACTATAGGATGCACAAAAACAACAAAAAGATTGACCATTATTAATTTTATTATAATGTATTCATGTATATAGCACATTAGCTCTAAGGACAATGCAAGAGTATACTCATTTTTTGTTCGTTTTTTAACATGTTTGATATTTGTGGTATTATTGTTTTTCTTCATTCTTCAGTAGCCTGCTGCTCACGGAGTTTGCGTCCAAGTCCTAAACCTTAATGACAGCTTTCCATTATACATAGACCACCGTGTAAGGACGATAAAAATACAGTATATAATTTGTGTAATAAAAGTATGAGCTATTGTGGATTATCATGCACATAAGCAACCTGAAGGAGGATGATTGTCATTGGAAATTAAACAAAATTGGGTGCATGAAAAAACACCATCATATTAGCTAAAGTGTTTTATGCCTAAACTGGTATATTTAATTGGACATTAAGTCACCTAAATGGGCATTTATGAATAGTTAAACTTGCTTAAAAGGCACCCACAGAAATTTCAACACAGATCTTTTCAACGACAAGCAGGGCTTTAGCTTTTAGGACATTTGAAACCATATATTATAGAGAACACTGTTTATTTGGGATAAATTAAAATACCAAGAGCTACGGAACTGGCTTTTTTTGCGGCATATCTGGTAGGTCACTGGTTGGGAAAAGGGTTAAAAACATAAGGGACTATATGGCAACATTCTACTCAGGATTTGCGACCAAATGAAAACATTTCCTTTTCACATACTAAAATAGAACAACTTATCAAAAACAAAACAGTGTTAGTGTTTGGAAAGAGTCTGACAAAAAACAGACTTCTTTATATTTAGAAATTGTTTGCTTGCACTTATCTTTCTTTTACATTTGAGTATTTTATATCCAAGGCACTGGAAGAGCACCAAGTGAAGTGTAGTTGAACAGCTAGAGATGTAGCAGTTGGCTATGCTGGGATTACAATGAATATGAACAGGCAGTGACTACTTACAGTTACAGGGTCCCCCCCCCACACACACTTCATGGTTCTTACAAACCTTCACATTTGGAATATGGTAGCCAATGCTGGATTCATTTTTTAATTGAATACCCCCTACCTTACAGCCTTAACATGGGATCTTGGCACATGGGACAAAGTCATAAGATGTACCCTGTCCAGGTGTCGCATTTGGTCCTAGAAGCGCAGAAAAGCACGAGACCACCCAGCAGCTTCAAGAATGCCCTTCACCCCATGGCACTGCAGGAAGCTGCCTCTCTTGCCCTTCACCGATTTTCTTATCATACTACATGCTGCTGTGCAGCTCTGGGGAACAACCACAGCTGTATGTTGGATTCGTAGCCTGAATGAATTATATACACTGGTGAGCTGCACAAGGTGTGCAATTTTAAATGGTCAACCTCGCAAGTGCCAGGGAAGTGCCAAAGTGCGTGCGCGTTGCTCAGAAACCGAAGCAACCAGCGTGGTCACCAAACGTGCGCTGCAGTGAAGTCAGGGCTGCCAAGATGAGAGGGCAAGAGGTATACATGTGTGTTACTTTATGGTGATAGAGTGCAGAACAGTGTGGTGTTAGAGTGTATAAATGTATGGCAGTAGAGCGAGATACTGTGTGGTGTTAGCATATTGTATTAGTGTGTGTGTGTGTGTGTGTGTGTGTATATATATATATATTATATATATATATATATATATATATATATATATATATATATATTAGATTGAGTGTGTATGTTAGTTTATGTGTTAATATGCATGTGTGTCAGCGTATGGTTCTACGGCGTCAGGCATTAGCAGAGAGTGAGTGGTAGCTAGAATTGCAAGTTAAAATGTGCGTGTGTTTTAATTACTGAAAAAAAATACTGCACCGGGGCGCTACTAACCCTAGGCTAACCCCTGTGTATAATGGTGCGCATGGATAAATATTGTATCTCTTATGTCATTTAATAACACACATGTAAAATACCATACAGTCACATGCTCAGAAAAACACCTGACAAGATGAGACAAGATAAGTCAAGCAGGAAAGGTAACCTTCTCCACCCCACCCTAATCTTAGCCTCATAAGACAATGCTCTCAAAAAGTGAAGATTTTTATCCAACACATATCACCTCAATCAACAAGTTTTCTTATAAAGGCAAAAATGTCTACGGCAAACCTGCAGCAAGACGTTAACAACGTTTTGAGGTATGTGAAGCGTGGAAGAGGATATATTCTGGTATTCTGGGTGGTGTCGTGGACCAATATGCAATAAAATAAAACGCCCAAATTCCAAAATGTCATATTTCTTCTCGGTTTATGCAGCCATGCATTTAGGCCAACACAATCAGAAAGAGGGCAGGTCATTCTCATTGGGAACACTAAAAAAATAAATAAATAAAGCAGAAATAGGTCGTCATACAACGACACAAGATGTCACAAAGATGTCATTTTGAAATTTGTGTATCGCTCCATCATACGGCAAAAAGAAATAGGTACTTTGAAGGTTCATTGAAAGTAGACCGAGATTGCTTAAAAGAAAACAAAAAAAAAACTGAAAACCTGGAAGGTTAAGACTGTACTGTATGCCAAAGAGAAACGCATTACTATTGCTGCAGCCCCAATGTACGCGTGTCTTTTATTGCAGACTGTCACTTTGAACATAACTATTGTAATCATACACAGAAAAGTAGTGGTTTATAGTTTGTCCTCATTTTTAAAACTTTTGATAATCAGAATTCCAAATGAAATAATGTATCGCAACTTAATTTACTGGAGTGGGATTATTAAAGGGTATACAAATATATAATTGTTGTTACCAGAACAGAAAGTACCTTTGTGAACCGCGATATAGCAAACTGTTGGAGGTCCGGAGGAATGAGCGACATACAGCGCGGCTGCGATCTCTGGAACGCACACAGTTATTAGGTGAAAACCATCCTGTTTGTTAGGTGAACCTGTGCATTTGGCTACAGAGCTCTGCTCTCCTTAAGATGAAGCAGTTTTTTTCTTTAATAAAAAGGCAAATTTTTATTTTTTTTCCCCCTTCTTCGATGGAAATTAGGAAAACGCGATCCTTAATTCCAATTATCTTAACAGAAACCCTAACCAAACACACTATACTTACAATCTCACTTCCCTTATCAATAATGAATCATGCAAGAGGGCTATTTTTAGACCAAAGAAAGCAAGAAAGAAAGAAAAATGTGCCGGTAGTGGGTGTTAGGCTAACCTAATTCTGAATGGTTCGTTACCACCCACACTATTTACTAAAACAACACTAATGCCTTGTGGAGTGACGGAGAGATTAGAAAACAGACACACACCTTCTAAGGAGAATAAGGACATGCAATGTACAGATTCCCTAGAAATGTCGTGTGTGTGTGTGTGTGTGTGTGTGTGTGTGTGTGTGTGTGTGTGTGTGTGTGTATACACGCTGTGGCGCACTAGCGGGTAAGGTGCTTTTTGCGCCGAGATTTATCCATATCAACCTTTTTACCCTCCATTATTTAGATAGATATTTTGTATCTTGTTTGCATTGTTATTTCATTTATCTTTACATATTTTTTTTTGTTCTATTTGCGTATTAGTATTAAATATGACTGATTTATATTAAAGATCTGTCCATTGAATTAATTTTTGTTACCGGCCTCTTTTTTTAAGGGATTTTTTCCAGGATAAAAAGCTCCCCCCCCTCCGCCGTTTTCAAACTGGGTTCCTAGTTAACCCTTCCCCTGGTTGGTATTTTACACTATTGGTGGGTGGTTCACTGGTGTTTTATAGTCATTATTACTGTACACTTGACATAGTAATTATAAATACATTATAGCGCGGTCTCTGTTGATTACTTGAAGCTAAAAGTGTGTTACTTACGGAATTCTTAGCAATCACATGAAAAACTAGGCAGGTAGAAGGCACATTCATTTGCAATGTTTAGTAACAAGTTCCTATTTTCTCAAGTAGGGTGAGGACTATGAAAAAACAGTTCAGGCGCTCATCAAACCCAGGAGGCAAAAGCTGCTAGACAAAAGCTTAAAGCAGACCAATTGCACATTTTGGTCTGGCTGTATGTCACTGGAGATCAGATCTATATGGAGATCCCTGTGTAACCCTAACGGGTGTATCAAGAGTCAGAGCAAAGGAAAGCTGCCACAAGAGGACTCTTTGGATGTAAGAGTACATCTAACATGTTTGGGGAGTTCTACGTGTTAACTGAGCTAATCCGAAAACGTAGTAGACAAATGGAACAGCCTTCCTTCAGGTAGCAGCCTTCCTTCCAGTCAGCCTTCCTTCATGGTAGCAGCTAATACAGTGAGAGAATTTAAATAAAAGCTATCCTAAATCTAAGACAAGACCAAGTACCGATTAATGTCTGAAAAATGGGAAGACTATATGGTTCTTATCAGCCTTCAATATCTATGTACACAGAACTAAACCAGCACTGTTCAGCTTCATATGTCCGAGGGTAAGCTCCCAACATAAAGAACATATATAAATATTGTATATACAAAACACACACACACACATTATATATATAATAATAATAATAATAATAATAATAATATACACATACCGTATTTGCTCGATTATAAGACGAGGTTTTTTCCAGAGCAAATGCTCTGAAAAATACCCCTCGTCTTATAATCGGGGTCGTCTTCTCAGACCCCCAAAAAAATGTCTGATGGGGCCATGCTGCTTACCGGTCGCGAGCAGCGTCTCTTCTGTTAGAAGCAGGAGGACAGGAAGCTTGCAGCGTCCTCACAGAGCTCTATCTCCCCCTCCCTCCTCTGGGGGCGGGGCCAGAGAAGTTGCTCTACAGCCGGTCCCCTGCAGAAGTCTTCGAGTGAGAGATCTGCAGTTCAGGTAAGGGGGTGGGGGAGGGTTTTTGGGTAAGTATGTGTGATTAATGTGTGTTTAATGTGTGAAGTATGTGTGATTAATGGAATGAATGAGTATTTAAATGTGTTTGTGTGTGATAGCATGGATGTGTAAGGGGGGTGGGGGTTGTAGCATGGCATAGGGAGGCTGTAATCCCACTACTATCATCCCCAGGTTCCAGCATGTACTGGCTGCCTTGGCTTGATAGGAGTGTGATTGATGTTAGCAGTTTGATATATATATATATATATATCAAACTGCTAACATCAATCACACTCCTATCAAGCCAAGGCAGCCAGTACATGCTGGGTTAAAAGGCATATCATGGGGCTGAGTGGCATATAGGGGGTTAAAATGCATTTCTGGACCTCCAGAAATGCATTTTAACCCCCTATATGCCACTCAGCCCCATGATATGCCTATATACCTCCAGAAATGCATTTTAACCCCCTATATGCCACTCAGCCCCATGATATGCCTTTTAACCCCCTATATGCCAGAGTGGCATATAGGGGTATAAGGCATATCATGGGGCAGAGTGGCAAATAGGGGGGTATAAAGCATTTCTGGGGGCAGAGTGGCATAACTGGGGGGGGGCAGGTTGGCAAATAAAAGGAAATTTAAAAAATATATTTTTCTCAATCATAGCTTTTATTAAACATGAAAAAATAATTTACATGAATTAATATTTACTGGTAAAACTTTTTTCCTATAGGGTCGTCTTATATTCAGGCTTTTTGTTTTTTTCCTAAATTAATATTTTGATTTTGGGGGGTCGTCTTATAATCGGGGCCGTCTTATAATCGAGCAAATACGGTACTTCAGATTTATATAACAAAATAAACCAATAAGACTTACTTTCAGTGTAACATAATTAGATGGTTTGTGCCAGAAGTATGGATTTTGTACTGCACTGAAACTTTAATGTAACTTAACCAAGAACATGTAACAACAAGCCTAACATTCCTCAAAGTTCTTAAACATCCAGCAGAGCTTTCAGGGCCTCATAGGCAGCACAAATAAACATTGTGTCTAGTTCTTCTCAAATAAAAAGGTACCGTTGAGCTGGCACTATAAAATGTCTTGTACAAGAAAAAACACTTCTTTTGAAGAAGAAAAAAAAGGGGTAAATAACACCAAGAGTCAGCCTGTAAGGTCTTGCCCCAGACAATCAAGCTATTGCTCTGGTTCAGTGTGTAACATATGCAGACATTAAAACGAATTTTACCGTGACTGATTAATGCTGGTTCTTTACAGTTTTTGACTTTGTAAAGGAGCCATTTTCAAAAAACAGTAATGGCAGACCTCTTGTGAATAAGCCGACTTGCGTCATGTTACACATATGAAGTTACCCAGTTTAACGCAGCGTAATCAACACGTAACCAAGTTACTTCGTATGCGGCTCCTAAAGACGTAAAGTGGTTCTAACACATTAACAGGAACAGTTCACAAAGTACTCATATAGGAGTCATGTTCATTAATGCTGCTTGTGGTGCATTTACTTAAAATTACAGTCCCTCTATGGAAGCAGTTGATTTGTTCTCATTGCCTTTGTTATAAAGGGGGGGTTCATAACAGGAAATAGATATTCTGGTTCTGCCATAGACCATGGCTTCCATTACTTTTAAATCAAATGTCGCCAAAACAATTATACTTTTTGCCAAAGCCCATCTCTTTCCATATGTACCAGAACCTTCATAGTGCTTATTGAAGATGCCCTGATGGTGTGACACGATCTAGAGTTTGGAGCTGCTAAAAAGGTTTCCAGAAGAGCAGATGTCCCTCTGGAAACCATTCCAACATTCCTAAGTAACTAAATCTGTTTATACACGTAGGGCTTTGTCACAGCTATCAAAACAATGACACTTTCCACTAATAAATACTTGGATTTTAACGTGTACTTAAGGATTTTGACACTGTAGGCATTCAGGCATTCACTATACTAAAACAAAAAAAAAATTCCCTCTACAACATTGTTGTAATGAAGCACCAAGTATGTAAGCAATATATATTAAATGCTTTATCTTCACCCCCTAATAACTTATATTATGGAATGTTGCACGTGGGTAATCAACGATGAACCCACCCATGATCCAATGGCACTCTAAAACCTTTCCTTCATGAACTGGAAGCTTAAAGGAGATTGGAAAACGACATTGATATTGCAAGTGGCCTCCAGTGTGCCATATGGATGCCGTTTATGGACAGACAAAACAAAAATAAATAAAAAAAAAACACGAAATAGAGCTTTTTTTAGGCAATACACAGTTTTGCATGTGTGCAACCTGAGCGAGTCAATGCAGGCGAGTACTACCCGGTTTAGTCTGAAGTCTAGCCGCAAGAGGAAAGTTCTTAGACTGCTACCAAGCACACATTGCTTGGTACCCAACTTACTACATACCAACTGAAAAGGGAAAAAAAACTAAACAAAAATATAGCTAAATAAATGCCTCCCTTACTGTAACCTAAGCTGCTCTTTGGCCAGTCTCATCCTCAGAGACACGGTGTCAGCATTACTGCATATACGTTAGCATGCGAAACACTGTCAGCCACTACGGATGAGGTACATAGACATTTACATGGAAGTAGATTTGTTAAACTCTCAGCTGGCAGAAGCTAATTTTCCAAATACTGAATACCACATCTAATATGTATAGGCTCTAAGTGAGGAGACTTACTGCACCCACATCAAACCTAACCTATGTTTGTATGTAGACACAAAGTACAGGTTCATGAGGGTTTTTGCCTAAAAGCAAACTCCATATGCACTTTATGGTAGCTGAGCACCACCTTGAAATAAATTCACATGAATCCCCTGAATACTTTTACACTTTGCCCAAGCCCTAACTAGATAGGTTTGGTTCTAGAGTCAAAGCAGTGGTGGTGGAGCTGTATGGAAGATTGGTACAGCACATGGTAATCTCGCAGGATGACAAATCCTTGTCACATTTGGACAGGTCTCTCCCCTCCATCCTCCCATTCCAATTTAATACATTATCAGGGCCCTAAATGTTTTCTTAAAAAGGCAGCACTTCCAATGACCAATTATAACCAATTAAATACACTAAAGCAGGGTGCTCTTGGCCACTATACCACTTTTATTGGATAAGGATTTTGGTTGGTCCCAGGCTCTTCAAAAGGTATACTTCTTTTAAAGCCCAGCCTCACGTGGAGCCAATGCATCACCTAACGTTGGCAAAGGACCAGTTTTGGTCACTGAAAGATTGCTAGTCTGACAACATACAAGATGCACCCGGCAGCTAATTTTTCAGGGTAGATTACACAGCAGGTTTCGCATTGTTTCAGATGTACAGGAGCCCAGGATTTTTCTGCCACGTAAAAAGCATACCTTTCATTCCAGCCAGTCTGTGGGGGGTTTAATAAAGACACAGATTAACTTGCTAAACCGATCAGACTTGAAATGCTTAACTTCCAACGTCTTATTACCAAATAAATATAATGTTGGCTTTAATCAATTTAGCACTAAAGAGTTAGATGAGCCAATGCTCGTAATTTATATTTTTATTATTCAGAGAAACTTGTTAGGAATAGCTACAATGATAATTTCTTCATTAAGCCATGTGTAAATGGAAGGGTCAAGTTGGTGCAGAAGATCATTGGACAATTTCTATACTAATGGGCATTAATGCACACACAAAAGGGTGAGACTAGCGCTTAAACATTCAAGTAAGTCCTGTATTTTAGCTCTCTTGTGTCAGAGGAAAAATCTCTTGTCAGCATATCAGACTAGTCCCAACTACAAGGGCAGTTTAAAGCTGGCAGAAAGGACTCAATAACCTCACATGTAGGTTTCGCCTTCTCCTGTGCTTTTTCTCTTCTAGTATTCCTCTAGTCAAATGAGCTGGGTTGGCCTCACCCCTTTTTTGTATATGTATATTCTCCCTTGGTAATGTCCCCAAGGGCAACGAGATGCCCCTTTAAGCACAATGCCCTGTTGTATGCTGAACACCCATTTTTATTTTCTTAAAATTGTTTAAGAGGTAGAGCCCTTCTAATGCAGGGTTAGCCTGATTCCAAATCATTTTCAATAAAACAACAACAATTGCATTCTTTAGTGAATCTGCTATGTTATGTGGCTGCACCTATTTAATATTCAGACAATAGAACCTATCACTCAGTGATGAGTGTTTAAATAAGAATGTAATTCAATATTAAACAATCACCAATCTGGCTGTTTGATTCGGGAAAGATTATTTTCACGCTTACAAAATGGCAACTAACCAAACTGCCTACATGGCATTTATGACGTAGGACAACAAACTCATCTGTGTAATGTTTAATCTTTAGGTATCCTTACACAGGTGTTTTCTTCACATGCACCTGTGATTAAGCAAACATGGCCTACAGAATGGGTGCTAAAAGCCTAGAGTTCTAAATATCACATAAAAAACAGCATTCCAATTTTACAAATGTTCGAAACATAGAAATTGGAGAAACAGGCCGTATAAATATCTAAATTAGTTCCTAAAGAGTATTTATAAATAACAATATATGCAACCATAGCAAAAGGACCTCATTGATCTGCACTTGGCAAATCAATACACTGCCCAATCCACTGTGCTTGGAATCTTTGGAGTATTATAATTGTACAATATAATTGGAGTATATTAGCAGCCTCCTGGGTCTTCTGTGGTTCATTATTTAACAGCGTCGTATGTTAGAAAATGCTGCACATGTGGCCTCTCAACTATTCAAACCCTTAAGGTAGAGTATATAGTAGAAGCCTTCATGTCCCCAGATGTTGTTCAGCAACAGGACAGAAAGAGGTCTCTGACGTTGACTTAACTATGCATTATGAAGGGACATCAACAGTGAGCTGCATCTGCAAGAACAGCTTAATGGGAAAGTTCCCTCAAAAGTACCGTATTTGCTCGATTATAAGACGACCCTGATTATAAGACGACCCCCCAAAATCTGAATATTAACTTAGGAAAAAAAGAAAAAGCCTGAATATAAGACGAGCCCAAAGGAAAAAAGTTTTACCAGTAAATGTTAATTCATGTAAGCTATTTTTTTTTAATAAAAGCTATGATTGAGAAAAATATATATTTTTTTTTTATTTCTGGTATTTTCCAACCTGTCCCCCAGTTACGCACATCTGCCCCCAGGCTTGGCACTCCAATATGGCACTGTGGCCCATTTTAACCCTCTATATGCCACTGTGCCCCATGGTATGCCTTTGGACCCCCTATGTGCCACTCTGCCTCCAGAAATGCCTTATACCCCTATATCCCATTCTGGCATTTAGGGGGTTAAAATGCATATTTTGGGGCAGAGTGGCATATAGGGAGGTATAAGGCATTTCAGGAGGCAGAGTGGCATTAAGGGAGTTAAAAGGCATTGTATAGAGCACTCTGCCTCCAGAAATGCCTTATACCCCTATATGCCACTCTGGCATTTAGGGGGTTAAAAGGCATATTATGGGGCAGAATGCCATATAGGGAGGTATAAGGCATTTCAGGAGGCAGAGTGCTCTATTAAATGCCCCCTTAACGCCACTCCAGAAATGCCCTATGCCCCCATTTAACACACACCCTATACCCCCATTTAACTAACACACACACACACACACACACACACACACACACACACTCTCTCTCTCACCCCTCTCTTACCGGTGCTTCCAGCCGGGGCAGCGGGTTGACGTCGCCTTCCGCTGCAGCCGGAAGGAGGTGGAGTTGGCAGCGGGGGTTTGTATGCGTCCGTCACGTATACTTTCCCCGGCTGTCAGAGATCAGAGTTCTGATCTCTGACAGTCGGGGAAGGTCTACGCGACGGACGCAGACAACCCCCGCTGCTAGCCACACCTCCTTCCGGCTGGAGCGGACGTTGTCTACGCGTACCGCGTAGACGTCAACCCGCTGCCCCGGCAACACAGCAGGAAGCACCGGTAAGTGTGTGTATGATGGGGGGGGGGTGAGACAGGAGGATCCAGGTCCCCTGCAGCGGTGCGGGGGATCTGGATCTCAGTCTCCTAATCAGACCTCTATTTGAGGTCTGATTAGAAGACGACCCCGATTAGAAGACGAGGGGTATTTTTCAGAGCATTAAATACGGTATTTAATTATTTAGGTTTGGCTCAGTCATCCTGCTTTAGTGAACGAATCTTGGAGCATTTTCTATGGTTCACGCTTTCTTCCAGTTGATGTTGTCACCACTTCCTAACTTTAACCAGCATTTACACATATATTAGAACCTATAGTGTATATAGTATGCCCTTTGGGTGGGAACCATGGAATTTTGATGAAAAAGTGTATTTGAGGAGCAACAATAGATGGCTGCACCATCAAGTAAAAGCCAAACAGCAATTCTCAAAAAAAAACAAACAAAAAGTAGTTGTTCTTAATTTCTTGTAATGTAATTGTGATTAGTGGAGAGATTGATCAACAACAATAAACAACTCAACAATAGGGAATTGGACTGAATGCGGGGTATAATCACCCATATCCTGGGAAATAGGAGGTTAAGGTGTTTTTCCTATACAATTAGAACCCACCAGGCCTGAATATGAACTTCAAGGATAATCCTTAGTTTGTTTTTGTTACACTTGGTAGAACATTGTTTAACAGTGATTTACCTTAACATTCTTTTGTGTCATAAACCCCTAGGAAGATACACCAACATAGTGTATGCATCTAACAGTCAAGGCTGGACAAGCGGCAGGAGGCTGGTAGCCATATTTACCAATGACAGGCTGCGTGTACCTTTTTTGTACCACTTTTATAGAGGTCTATGAAAATATTCCTGTCTTGCTAATAAATAAGGGAAAAGAAAAAATGTGTCGGTGCGCTAAGCTAGTCACAGGCTCAAATGATACAAATGTGGCGGGTGAGCTTAATTATGCTTTGGCCAATTCATATAACCAAAACCTCTCGTTTATATTATGTTTATATATTTGTTGCCAACTTTATTAGGGTAAGAAGCGCAGACAGTTTTTGTTTCTTGCTAATAAATAAACCTGGATTCTAGTAAATATTGGTAGTCTAGATGTTTCTCAAATTTAAAAAGCCTGAATATACCTGTATAGCAATAGGAATTAAGTCGTTTTTAAAATGTTCCCCATCTAGAAATATAGAATGTGAAATCAGTTGGTTACCCCTTGGCCCACAACATCTAAAGCACTAAACGCCGGACCATAACCCTGTATTCTCCTCAGTTACTCTGTTGGAGAAGCATTAGCCTTCTCCCCAAGAAACACAACTTCTGTTCCAGTAATAATCAGTGTTTGGATGCAAGGTGGTTAAAATTCCTTCTTCTACTGGAAAAAAAAACCCTAGGGAAGGTCAAAGAGATGAATTATTTACTTCATTACCCTTCAGCCTCTCGTTGTTTACGGTGTCATAAATACTGAAACAATAAAATAAGATTGTCTGTCTTCAGAGTGGAACGTGCCTTAAAATAGGCATTCCCCACATGGTCAATATATTCTAACTGTAATCAAAGCTTTGTTAAAAACAGCCAGGCGGTTGTACATAGTGGCCTGTGGCACAAGTACTAGTGGGCATAGAGGATCCATACCTTTTTGCCAGTAAATATATTTGAGATCTATTAGTGCTGGAAATATACCTTGCTGTATAGCCCATGTTGGGAAGAAAGCCCGGCCCTTGTAAACAATGTCTTAAAGAAAAGGAGGAAATGAGAAAAGTAAAAAAAAAAAAAAAAAAAAAAAAAAAAAAAGTACTACAGCCCTCAATGTACTGGCTTAGATTCACAAGGTTTGAATTGCTTGTGCAGCCTGTACGAAGACACTACAATAACCACTAGGCTTCAATAACCGTTTCTTCACCCCCTTCTAAGATATGTCCCTATGACTGGGACCATTTTAACTGGCAAAGAAGTTATTCATTATTAAAAATGTGTATGTATGATGTAAACTTTGAGAGTCTCCATAGTAACCACCTGCTCTTTGATTGGTTTTATAGTCTCTCGCTTATCTCTAGAGATAAGTTAATGCATCACTCTTTCCATTTAGGTAAACACCTATGCCTGTCACATCCCCACTGCCATTATTTCTCCACCAATGTGGCAAAATAGATAGAATGATCCATTCTTTGTACAAATAACTATAGACACGTTTTTCAACGTAGTAACCTGTAAACATGCATCCAAAGAATTAAAAGACTCCAGTCCCCCCTATGTGTGAACGGCAAAACACTAGTTGGGGTTTCTTCTTTACCCCACTAGAGAATAGCCAATTATTGTCTTATATATTGTAATGGGGGAATAGATTGCGTGACAGTGGGGGAACATTTTTATTGTGATATATTAGCTTATCTTTGAATATATCTTTGGGACCTTATGCTTGCTAGGTCCATGGTTTAGCTCTTCTATTATTTAAGCTTATAAATAATATTAAGCTGTCAAAAATAAATGTATTTTGTAAAAAAAAAAACAAAAAAACAAAACAAAAAAAAAATTGTTAGAATAAAACACACATTTATTGGATCTGTGCTTGATTATTCATCACAAGTTTTTTCTCCAATAATGTCTTCCATTCAAAAAAGGATGACAACCAATCAAACTCCTTTTTGACATACATGTCAGGCAAAGAATTGATAACGTTCTTAATACTGTTTAGGTCAATGGTAGACATCCACAGAGCAATCAGGAAAAGAAACTTACAGGGTATGAATGAAATGGTTCAGGAAAAGATACATTTTTTATAGCATTTGCAGTCAAAGATGGATTGAAGGGGGCCAGGAGGTTAAGAGTACTGGACGGCACAAAGAGAAGCAATACACAAGTCAAAATATTGATGGGGTTTTATATATATATATATATATATATATATATATATATATATATATATATATATATATATATATATATATATATATATATATATATATATATATATATATATATATATATATATATATATATATATATATATATATATATATATATATATACACACTTTTTATGATACAATTAACCTAAGATTATTCATCAGGTGGCAACTGAATACTCATTTGAAATGGGTTCCTTTAGAAACCTTCATTTTAGTTAAAAAAAAAATCAACAGCATCTCTGAAAGTTATGATTTAAAAGCCATTATCATTTCCATGTCTACCTGTGGCAAGACCAGATATTGTTATGGTTGTTCTACTATATACAAGTATATAATTAAAGCCCAAATCCAGTTTTATGACTAAGCCTGACCATTAATGGGTGCCTGCCAATTTTTTGGGAGGGAAAAAAATAAAAATAAAAAATTAGAGCTAACATTTTAGTGATCATCCTGCCATAAAAAGCAAAAATAAAATTCCAAGATTAGAGAAATATAAACATGCATTAGGTACGTCAGCTTGGTTTACAGTATACCTAGCCAAGCCCTTTTAATTTCCAGGTTTCACTGCCTCACACATTTATGTTTAATGGCAACAACAATATACATTAAGAGTTAAACATGCTAATTACCGGTAATTCTCTCACTGAAATGGGGATGCACTGTATTATAATATATTTATAAAAGAACAAAGGAATTCTGTGGCAACATATAATGCAATGTAAATTCCACCCTTTGTTTTAAACAGAATAGACAGGAACTGCACTTCCTCCACAAACAAAAACATAAAATAAAAAAAATAAAAAAAAATCACATCCACGGACCTCTGCCAGGAGTGCCAAGAACTGGGACCTCAAAGACCACAAAAGATAATTAAAGGGAATACGATTAGACGTGCGCTCTGCTTGCGCACAGCTTAGGTTACTAAAGTGCTCCAAGTCAATTAGAAGGCCACTTTGCAATTTTTTCATTTTCATTTTGACACCTATAGCATAACTTTTAAATGACACCTTTTCAACTTCAAACACTTGAGACATTCCTCTGAGTCAACAGGAGAGAAACACAGAGAGTATCTGCCTGGAGGGAAAGTGAAAAGACCTCTGAAACTACAAAAATCTTATCTGTGGTTTTTCTGACCGCATTGCTCAGAAAAGTATTTGCTAATTGCCAGTGAATCGCTCTCTTCATAGGTAATGTTCTTCTATCTGTCTCACTTGTTTTGTACATTCCTTTGAAAGGGATTTTCTTTGCTACATGTGCTGCAAACACACCAAAAAATAAACAAAAAAACAGTACAGTCTAGTCACCTTTATGCTTTTCTTCATCCTATTCTATAATTATAATTAATTCTGAATTAGAGGCTGATACGAGCCATCAGAGTTAACTTAGTTTTCCCCAACTACATGTCACTACCAAGAGACCAAGCACCTCAGCATCAAGTTATGATCCGATAACTTTCTCCCCCATTCTATACCATTACATGGAAACGAAGAAGCCTCAGAGATATCCTATAAGGGTTACATATATAACAAGCAGAAAAAGTACCTGGTAATTCTGAGATTCTGGAACTGATGCTTCATACTCTACAATGATATCAGAATATATCCCCCCCAAAAATCTCACCACTATGTTACAGTTTAAGCTCCAGCTTGAACGCAAGCAACAATTCAGAATATTTTTATCTACCTCCTGATAAGTAATGGTTTTCATAAGGGTCATTATAACCGATTTGGTTGCAGGGATTACCATTAGTAGTAGTATCGTTGGGTAGATTATTACAGGGTCACTACATTTATAAGTTTCCTAGATATGACTTGGTTGTAAAACTATGCCTTCCAGAACATTCATGTTTACAATTTAGCCCGCTGACAAGAATCCATACGCTTGAGGGTTTTATGTAACTATTATTTTAAACTCACTAAGAACTCATCACACGCTCATTTAAGTGGGGTATATAAAGAATAGAACTCCATTATCCATAACACAGTAAAAAAAAATCATATTTCCCAGACTGTTAGAAAAACTCCCACCTTATCCTGTCTTCAAGCATGAGAGTTGTAGTACCATAATAGCACCAAAGCATCCCTCTATCTGCCCCAAATCTACAGCCTGTAGCTATAGCTTCACGAAGAGCAAAGTTTAAAATAGAGGAGGGAAATCATCATTGGAAAACTAATTGGAGTAATTCTTGTAAGTTTCTGGCCTCCAACATTGTTTCCGTGGATGTTTCATGAAGGAACTGAAATGATTTCAGACCTAAGGCTTTAAAGGATGGGTTTATTTCTCTTAAGTATACTGTAACAATTTAGTTAACCTCTGTTGATTTAACATAGATTTCACAACGGACTCTATGCTTATTAAAAGAGCATCACTAAATGAAGAACTCTGTGAGAACTTTATTCTGTTTCATTTTTGAAGAACGCACATTAAAAGGTAGCCCTGCAGCTGTAACTGCCCTTCTCCTCCGTGCTCTGAAGATTCTTGAACCAGCCAATCACCATCAGGAATGCACTGCAATTGAAATGAAGTGCTCTCTGTGCACGGGGGTCCTAACTCCCACCGCAGCTTTCATTAAACCAGAGCTGGAGCTGACAGGACTGTGTTCCCAAGGCGGACAACACGAAATGTCAAGTGACCATGCACCCATTGTATGTGTTAAGGTGCATATGATGGCTGGAGTGGCTCTTGTTGCCACAAATATTGTCCGTCACATGTTTTAACGTTATTACCTTTTTGCTTCTATTGCACAAGATTCCACAGACCTATACATAGAAACATATGCAGTATTTAAATTAACAGAAAGCATGTGAAGGATCCTACAACTTTGAACCTTCCCAATGGAATATTTTATTATTTATTTTACAGAAAAGCAGGTATATGTAATGAACAATAAATTGTGGCTGAAATTAACCCCCAATGAGACATGGACAACACTGGGCTGCCGCCTCTCATGTGACGGATTCTAGCCTTGCTATACTTATACCACTGCACCATTTCTAAATGAGAAATGGGCCATAAAAAAAAAAACTACATAGTGCAGCTCTTTTTCATATATGATATTGTATATAAAACAGTTTAAAAACCCAAGCTCCTTAATTTACATATTTCTTCCCATCTACGTCTAGATATTTACATGTTCCACACTAATTTATACAAGGTCACATGTTGGCACGTAGTATCCATAAATAGCCAAAGATCGAGATCCCTCGTCAAGGGGTTGAACTGTTAAAGCATGAAGGCTTACCAAACATTTGCTTTACATAACAAATACAGTACAGATCATGGAATGGCTATTGATGATTTAAAGGGACACACCAGCTGTTTGCAGGGCAGGAGATATGTCCGGCCGGACAGATCTCCCTGCACATGATATACTCACCTCCAGTCGGCTTCAACGTTGTCTCAACAAACACTGCGGGCAGACTCCTGTGTACATACGCAAAAAGAGTTCCTATTCACTTCATTCCAGCGACAACAAATGTCAGACCACAGAGGAGGGGGCAGCTGTTGCAGCAGGGCTGCAACTTCTAGGTCGAGTAAGTGCTTCCCCACAATTGGAAGAATCCATATCATCATCATAGTACTTTAATGTAATAAGTAATAAGTCTTCTCCAGAGGGGGTGGCACATTGTTTCTTTAGTCTGTTACCTTTTCTTATAACTCTACCTGTCAAATCATGCTCTCGTAAAAGTCACAGCAATTTAAAAATCTTTTAAATGCCAGAGAAAGATGGGGGTGGTGGTAGTTTTGCAACTTTTATTGAACAATTAAGAATTGCATGTTTTGTGATTATTTCAAGATGTCATAAGATTGGCAGAGATATCCCTCTATTTCTATTAATTCAAACAATCATTCTTTATATAATACTGAGCATCCCTTCACCGACTCCGTCTGAAACTGGCCTTTAACATTTAACACAATGTTATATAATACCCTATGTCAGCACAGGCACAGTAATAGTATGTTAAGTACATCAAGAACACTGGTGCCCAAGAAATAATGAGACGCAGCTTTCAAAACAGTTTCATACAATTATGTTGCAACATGGATTTATCATGTGAGGCACTGGGGAAAACATTGTCTAAGGGACTACATTGGGAATTGAGAAAAAAAATGGATAACACCCCTTACCCACTTAATTATGAATTACAAAGGGTCAATATTTATCTTCTCTTTGAGGACGACTACGTTGGCCCAGCATAATGCATGCTCAACGCAGTGAATACACCCTTGTACTTGAGGGTGATCTACCTACCAGTGCAAAGGTATACTGCACTATTCATTAAAACAGGACATGTACCGGGATGGGATAAATGTTAGTCATATGGCCAACATGCCAAACGAAGTCCCCGGTATTTCAGAATTGACATTACGCTACATTACGACTGGTATCAAGCAGGGTACATTGTTCATCAATTAACACACTTCCGAGCCGTACTAACAGTGTAAATATTTTAGACATTGTGTCCTTCATAGCAGCACTGGATATGTCAAGACATGTTCTATGGTGTTATTTTTCTTAAATATTTTTTCACCGAAGATCACATTCTCTTTCATACGTTCCATAGATTGGATGGACAGTTATTGTCAAGATGGACAGCATACTGGGAACACTTCCCACATGCAGGTGTAACTATCCTTATCAGCGGATGGAGATTGGGTCAGTTCCACTTTTACATAAATGCCTCTATAGCAGAGTTGGTTGATAAATAACAAGCCACTTGAGTACTTTATGACAACTGTACTAGAGCTGGTGATCTGATCTGAAGCGTACGCTCACCCTCTTGGGACTTTGACTTGCATTAGAATATATATACAAGGGTGCAGAGACTGGGTGTCGGGGACATTGGACTTGGGACAATTGATTATTAGCTCCTGTGTGGCATGTTTGATAAACATTAAATCATACAATGCCTTTTAGATATGCAAAGGTATGACCATTCTGTAAATTCAGAGTGCAGTAGAAACCATTGCAAAGCATGTCTGAACAGTCAGAAACCAGTAATTATGCTCAAGCTGTGCAAAACTGACCTTTCCAGTCAGTGGAAAACAGGTTTGACAAGGTTTTAATTCTTAAGAATGTCAGACAAAGGGTTAAAATTTGATCTAATTAAGGCCTTCAACGTATCACTATGGGTTAGTTTTCAGATGAAGGAGATTGAACATCATGTAATGCGTTGTACCTCACTCTTAAATATGTAGGCACATCAGTGATTATAATTGACGGCTTTGACACTGCACTTTACATAACTTTGGCTGATGTAATGGTAACACTTGCCACTTGCTGTTTATAAACCCACAACCAACCCATCAATATGTGTGATTCTCAATATACTCCTACCATACATCAGTGGGAACATATATATTTATTTACACACACACACGTTTACAATTTAAAAGTAAAAGGTTATTGGACGGCAGGGGAAGTCTCGCAACATTCTGTCGAATTTGGACGTTCTGCCAAGTAGACCCTCTCTGTTCTCCTCTCCAGCCCTCTTCTGAGTAACACACATATGTGCAGGACAACCCTTAGGAGCTGGTCAGCCACAGCATCAAAGTTTCTGGTGTAACTTGTATCACAAATTCAAGATGGCGCCCAAATGTCTAGTCTTGCTTATGTGTTAGTGAGATAAACCAACATACAGTAGTCACATAAGCGTTGCAAAGGTCTAATGTTAATCTTTCCTACCCAGCCATTAAAGTTTTGTCACCCAGTGTGTTAACGGATGTACCATTGCACAAGCTAGGAGATAGAGTCCTACAAAAAATAAAGAGGGGATCATGTAGACGTTAGTAGTGAAAGGTCTTTGAACTATTAATGTGCTAAAATATGCACAATTAAATAGGCCCTTTGTTCAGTACAAAAATAAATTGGCATGAATCTTTATTTCCCTTCATTCAAATGCCATATAGGCTCTCACTAAGAGAAGAAAAAGAAAAAAAAAAGAATTGGGCATCACAAAATACTAGGCGTTATTCACTAAACTTTAACACAGCTTCAGAGTTTTTCAGCTTGTCTACTTCATTATGGAGTATTAAAGGTCATCCCTGGGGGACTGAGCTGGCCATAAGGAATGTATAGTTAAGGAGAGGCATCCAAGAAATGTCTCTGGGGGTCTATTCACCAAAGAGGATGTCTGCAGGAGACAATGATAATTCCAACTCCCTGATATCACTATACACTTTCAAGGGTGAAAAGGGAAAACAGAACAGGATTTTCCAAAAATACAATGGGCAGTAGAATTAAAGCGTGCTTAAAGTGTACCTTCTACATTGTGTCATCTGTATGGAAACAGCATACAAGTGTGAAGACAACCCTGCTCATATATATTTGTATTTGCCTCATGAATTGTACACCACAGTAAGTTTTCCCAGACAGATGCGGTTTAACTTTTCGGATAGCACTCTTTCCAAAGGACTGTTCATTAAGGAAGCTGCTATGAGAGGTAGTGCAGAGCTGACTTCCATGTTAAAAGAGCAAGATCATTATTATTTATTGCTTTATATAGCGCCATCATATTCCGTAGCGCTGTATATTACCTGTCATGCTATGTGACTTGGGTTCTAACCCCTCATCCCCATTATCTTTTTCCAAAGCAGCGGTCTTTGGGTTCTCTGGCTTGCTTTATGACATAGTCAGCGACAAACTGACATAGAATTCTCAGAAGCAAGCAGCTACAACCTGCAGTTATATATATATATATATATATATATATATATATATATATACACATATATATATATATATATACATATATATATACATATACACATATATATATATATACATATACACATATATATACACATATACACATATATATATATATACATATACACATATATATATATATATACATATATATACATACATATACATATATATATACATACATATATATACATATATATATATATACACACACACATATATATATATATACTATATACATACACACACTACTTTTATGTACCCCAATAGAATTATTTCTGACTAATTAACATTTAACAGAAAACAATATCCTGGGTGCCATATATGGTCTAATTGAGGTTAAGGGTGCGAGACATCATACATTACAGAGTTTACCTCAACTGTCAGGATGGACACTTACAACCAATAACTTAAATCACACCTGGGTTTGTACAACAACCTTAACCTTACATGAGCTACCCATAGCGTGACTTTCTGCATTTACAAACCACTGCATTCATCTACGTTTGACGTCACGAGTAAGATTCACCAAGTGCTGATCTGCGTTTTATTAAGCCAACCCCGAGAAAAATAAATAAATAAATGAGTCCAACGACATCTGGCTATAAAAACACTGGAAAATCATGAATATTAATCATAGTGCCAAGGCTGCAACTTAATTCAAAACAGACTAATGCGTTAAGCTCACTTGTTCTAAAGTCAATTAGGTACAGCTTATAATAAAAAAAATAAAATAAAATCATGCCGTCTTAAATAAAAATGTAAAACGAATTCCATTGAAACTCAACATGTCCCAGTATCACCCTCAGCCATCCCATAAACATATGAACACCAATGAAAAAAACAAAATGTAAATGTGAAACGTAGCAACCGAAACAGAAAATCTAATCTTCCAGAGGGAATATACACCGAAGAATCCCATTGTATGATCTGACCCTCTACATTTTTACACTTTGACCTTTTTCTTTGGGGAACACTAAAAGCAAATTCTTAACACATCTGTGCAATGTCCCTCGGCCCACGGGCCAACTCCTGGTCCACCCCTCTCTTTTTAAGAAACAAGGTGAAGGACGGGGCTAAATCCAGACACCTTAATACATTCCTTTCTGAGCAAATGTCTTTCCAGACAGACTAATTAAGGAAACTAGCCCAACAGCACTATGACTATGGAATTTAATAAGGAAGTCAATCTTTAATGTTGCCAAAAAAACTGAACAAGGAATTCATGATTGGCTTAAAGGGTTACCCAGGCCTGTTCTTGTTAACCATTTAAGAGGAGCAATACATGGATTTAAAGCCTGCAGTGTAACTGGAGGGTTAAAGGATGTCCTTGCTTGCAAAAACCTAAACCAAATGCCTTAAATTCCTCCATACACAATGAGGTCTCCCTGCAGATCTAACGCTGAAGTGATCCGTGTTAAGGCAGCTGTTCGGAGCCACCTGATCTCCCCCTCTGCAGATGAGGTTACTGCAGTAATTTCCCCCTGACTAACCTCTGCTTGGACTCTCACATACCTCAAGTAAGATGCCTCCTCCTGCGCTTCCAAACTAAACCCAGTGATCCAGTCCAAAAAACCTACCGCAGTGTGTAACACGATTGCTTAGGTTTCGCTGATTCAGACAGGCGATCTATGGAATTACATCAATTAAAAAAAATAAAAAAAGATCGGGTAAGGTTTGCTATCTACACTAAAAAAAACAACAACAAAAAAACCCCACCATTAAATATTGATCTAAAGTGATCTTGCGGCAGGTATAAATAGCAATGCATGGAATGAAGAAAGATCGCCGCAAAATATAATAATTGATCGCAGAGATGTGAGTAAAAGAACTCACAGCCGGGGGGGGGTCGCACAGTGGATGTACTGCAGAAAGTAAGACGACCGGAGGCAGCAAACCGATCCACTTGGGAGCAGCCTGGATAGCTTAAAAAGGGGGCTTGGTGGGAGGCACATGGAGCGAATCCAGAAAGCTGCTATGCTAATAGATCCCTTACCTTGCCATAAGGTAATCAGCAATCCCAGAACAGAAAACGTGTAAAAGTCCTTCGGAGACGTGCCTTCCACTAGATCCTCTCGCTCGATCTCCTTCTCACTCCCCCCCTTCACTTCCCTTCCCTGCAGTGCAGGGCTCAGACATCACATTCCAGGCAGGGGATAGTAACAATGCTAGGTGGGCTTCCCTCCGCCAGGACCTGCCTCCAGTCTGCTGCCGTCAGTCCTCTGCCATATAAGGAGAGGCTGGGCCAAGTCCCTAGCTTTACTCAGCAAAGGCGGGGCCCCAGGGAGCCCAGGGGTAGGGATGGCCAGGAGGGGTGAAGGAAATAAGCAGACTTGGAAATGGGAGGGGGAGGAAGACAGTACGGGACAGGAGACCACTAGGAGGAGAAGCCGGGGTTCGCAGGCATGGAAAGAGAAAAGGGAGGGATTTAAAGTTTGAGGGCAATGGTAACAGTAAGGAAGACACACGTGCAAAGTCGGGAAAATGAGGGGAGCGATGGAAAGGAGCAAAGAGGGTTTCTATGGAGGGGCAGGTAAAGTCAGAAAGTAAAAATATTTGGTGAGTAGAGGTGAGAAACAGCTTGATTTCAGAGCACCCCCTCTCTAACCCTATGGTTTGCCCTCAGCGATCGTTAGACTTCTGGTCCTGTCAGCACATGCAGCAACTTCCTGTGGCGGGAGTGTTTGCTCGAAGACTCCTAGTGCTTTTGCTAAGGTGCAGAGTCTTCTGTTTGTCTAGACTCTAGGTACACAAAGCTGTAGCACAGTTTCGTGTGAATATAAAATGGCGTGACCGCTGGGTGTAAACAATTAATTAGTTCTAAAGAATGTACTTTAAGTGTTCTTAGGCCCTGTGTAATTTGGAAATAAAGTGCTCTCGAAACTCCTAACAATTATTGTAACTAGTGGGTACAATAGTGCTGTTCCACAGTTGTGTCTATATACCTTTTTGGAGTTAAATATTACTTGACAACCCCTTGGTCGCTGTAAAAATTTAGATCGTACGGTCACCTCTCTTGGAAAGAAGTATTAAAATATAACTGTAGCATGGCTGCTCCTTGTAGTTAGGACGGTGGGGGTTTAGCTCCATGAAGTCACACCTATGTGTTAAAGGTCAGAGGGGTTTGTCAGTATTCGTCCTAGGAAGGTCAAGGGTGGGGCCAAAAAAACAAGTCATTATCCACACCTTCGGACTTGAATAATTGCTGTCTGCAGCGTGTTCGCTCCTTCTAGATCCTTCCCACTGGAACTTCTTATTCAACATTGTTCCCTGGTACCCAGTCTCAGTGACGGTATGGATGGCCATCAATAATTGCAATCTAGTATAAGGTTATGCTAATTTTAAAGATCAGTTTTAAAACTAAACATTTTCGCTTTGTCGACAGAGCTCTCCTCCCCTTGGTCAACGCATTTGTAAACCTGTTCTCAGGTATGACTAAGAGGCCTGCTATTAAGGATATACTTGCTTAAGAATAAATGAGTCAATAACTATTTTAGTATTTTGACTCATCACAGCATTAAAGGAAATGTGTACCAAAATGTTGTTTATCCTTAAAGGGATAGTTTACGGCATCTAAAACCCTCACTAACTACTTTGAGTACTTTTTTTTGGGTGGAGGGTTTCTGAAGTTATCCACCTTCTCTGTGGTCTATTCTTGCCACTGATTGGCTGCTTCAATCAGCCAATCAATGGCAGAAAAGTCCATGTCCCCCATTGGGAAAGGTAGGGACTGGAGCTGACTGATGGTAAGTATTACATGTATACTCATATGCATTAAAGTGCATATGATGGCTGTTAGGTGAATAATATAAAATATATACAATTTATGTGCCAATTAGATGTCCCTGTCCTCGCTTGATATTCGGAAAGCAGTGGGAATGGCTATGAACAAGGAGAAAGTATTGATGTTCTTTGATTCATATAGCATGATCATATTCGGCCAAGTTGTACAATAAGTAAATAGGACATAAAAAGTAGTAAATCATACAATTATTTTAAGAGGGCCCTGGTCACACATGATTAATCAGAAACGTTACACCTAATGTTTAATAAGCATGGTGTAGGTTGAACTAATCGCTAACACCTCACTAGTGACTTTTTTTTTCTCCATTAGTTTAGAAAGACATTTCCTGCAACCAATTGGTGCAAGTGCGTGTACCATTTTTCTAAAAACAAACAAACAAAAAAACATCGTAGCATGTTACACATAAAACTCTTCATCACACACACATAACTACTTCTTGATAGCCCCGATAAAATTAAATGCTGGCGGTGTGCCCACACTCAAAATAGTACCTCTGGAAGCAATGGTACCAGACAACCAAATAGTTTGCCTGTTTATTAGAACAAACCTGCAGATTGTGTGTCTCTCTCTCTCCCCCATATGTTAGTTAGAATAACTTTATTCTCGGCTTTCCATTAACCCCTTCCTTTTCCCATGTCGTATCTTGGTGGGCTGAGTAGGGAACATGGGAGTCAAAGTCTATAGCTTCTGTAGCACTGAGGGATTTTGTACTGATTCACAATGAACACACCTTAAAGCTGGAGGTCAGTTTGGATTACTTAATTATCTATGGCACGAAACTGGCTCTATGCTGTAATTATATCTTTTGGGCTTAAGCATTTCCTCTCAGAAGTATTTTTCATTTGGTTAGATAGAGCTAATCACTAGTTAACAATATAGTAAACAGAGGTTAAACGCTAACTTTATTTTCCTTCTATTTTCCCTTTTTTGTATACACACCAAAATCCTTCTATTCGCACAACTATTTTATCTGTGTGCGGGTATGTATTATACGAGGGATGTTCGAAAAGTTTCCTCGCTTCTGTATTTTCGTTGGAAACTGTTAAGGTGGGAGTAGTAATTGGCCGTGTTCTACCGTATCATGGGACTAGTTCTGTCTGGCAAGCCGGCTGCACTTGCAGTTTAGGATAAACGTTTTTACCCTGGGGTGAAGATGGCTGCGAAACATATAAATGGCACCATAGAGGAACAGAGTTCTGTCGTACACTTTTTGCGGGCAGAAGATGTGCCAGGAGCACAAATTAATCTTCGCATGTGTGCTCAGCATGGGAACGAAGTTCTCTCATGTACAGTCACCTATGAGTGGATGCAGAGTGCTCCGGACGTCCATCTACTGCCACAACCACGACGAATGAAGAAAGAACCCTGCAACTGATTCACAACAGAAGAGTAACAGTTGAGGTTGCAAGAAAGCTGAATGTGAGTGTTGGATCTGCCTATGCCCTGATTCATGTACCTGTACCACTGAAGTACAGCTTTTGAAGTGATCCGATGCTGGCAATGGCAATAAAAGCATCCAACCAGACATTCCTTCCTACAATGTTGATAACGGGTGCACAAAGTTAGCCGTTGGTTTACACTGCCTCCCTGTGTTGCCAAACTGATATTACAAGTATAGTGTATAGTTCTCTTCTGCCTTGCCTTATACATTTTGAAAAAGTCTGCATCCCAACTCAACAGAATCTTGTATCAAGTGCTTTGCCAGGCCCCATGAACATCTGTGTTGTGCCTCAGCTTTAGCACTCATGTAATGAGTTAATTTAAAAGGAGACACTTAAAAGTACTTTAAGAAGCTGCCCCTCCCCTTTCAACAGTTTTTAGAGAATTTAAAGCACTTCTTCAATTACCATAAGTCCAGAATTTTGGGGAATGGATTTGGTAATCTTGCCAGCCAGCTCATGTAGGCTACAGGGTTCAGAGCTGCATGTTTTGGTGACCAATGCATGGCTCCATATCTATTACACTTCAAATTTACCAGGCATTCATTTTACTTTTGCTGTGAACAGAGAGCTTATCTGTTGCTCTAAAACAGACACACGTCATTCTCAGTAGGTCATTAGTTCCAAGAGTAATGTGTAGCATTTTCCCTGTAAGTTTAGTAAGGACCCTCGCAATGTAGGTGTGCTATACCAAGACTCTGCATATAATTTAGTAAGCATAATTATAAAATAACTGCACTAAAGACATGTAATTCACCCAAATTTATTGTACATCACAGTGAGTTATAAAGCGACACATGCAGTTTCATAATTCGTTCTTATTGCCTGCGCAGTGTCTCAGGCCAGCTGCAAAACGTCAGCTAGCAGACTCACATTTTGAGTTCAGCTTGTTGGCTATGTATAAACTAATTTTACTGTGTTTGTTAAACAGTTTTTCCAGTGAAACAGGACAATGATGCATGTAAAACGAATACCGAGGTACAGGCCATAATCACAATTTGTGGTTATACAGGCACATATGGATAATCTGTCTCTGCTGCCACCATGTGTTGGTATCACACCTTGCAGCAGTAAACCCTTAATTTCTAATTTAAATCTAGAGCAATCTACAATTCGGAATTTGCAGACCTTGGGAGAGCTGCCTAAAGATCTGTGCAATAACCGGCAAAGACCTCTCTCCAAGCAGTTTCTCCCTTGCGGCTGCAGAGAATTGAGACATGAGTGTATTATGTGAAGGTCCAGTCACAAGCAGCATCTGTGGAGAGGGCAGTGTTTGCCTAGACTGCTAACTTGCACTTGTGGGGCGGGGGGGGGGGGGGTTAGGTGCGTTTCATAGGTACCATTTCATATCTAGAGGACCCTGGTCAATATTGGAGTTTCCAAATAATATTTTCCCATTGTTCATATGGTTTTTAATAGTACATGTCCATCTTGATTTGAAAATTCATGCCTGATTTGCAAGCCTCTACTTAGAACCTTTCAATAACAAGGTCAACTAAAGTGGTAAAACTACATTTAAAAAAAAAAACCTTGATTATGAGTTCAGACTTAGAGTGATTGGGACCAAATGGTAAAAACAGGTCAGTTTTAATCTGTGGTAAGTAATTCGGCAAAAAAACTAATTTGGAAGGCCTTTTAACAGATATTTACGGCAAAGAATAATAAAGTAACTTGCTTTAACTGATTTACATTCTTGTAACACAGTCTTAACAGAACATTAGCATAAAAAGCAGCAACCTGAATTTAGGAAGGACTATCTGGCAGCATCTAAGGGTGGTGCCTCAATTATGCAGGATATACTAACATGCCCTAGGTTAAAAAAAAAGAAAAAAAGTTATTTTTCATGAAGGACATTGTAGTCATGTAACCGCAAATAACACGGGTGAAAAACAGTTGAAATTAGCAGAACATACCTAAAATTGCTGTCATTTTTCTCTACCGCCCAATAAGCTCAACTGAATTTCTACAGCTGTCATGTCACTGTTGAAGACAAGCAGCGTTATATAATGTAACAGATCTGTCTAACCATTAGCTTATATCATCCACTTCTTTTAACACACTCTTCCAAGGCAACAGAAACACTAACAGTTGCTAAAAATGTACCAAATATACATTCTTGAAATATTTTGATTTATTGCATTCTTGTTGTGAGTCTCAACAAGCTGTCAAGGAACCAATGAGAAGGCACGTGTTTGCAGATAGTGCCAGATCTAGAAAAGAAAAACAAAACATGGTGTGCTAAGTCACTGCCCGAACAAAATGTACTCTTAATTCTGTTCATTTTTTCATGTGCATTTTATAATCATTTTTATTTTAATGAAGTTACGTACCATTTAAGTACTGGCTTTGTACACTATAAGATACAGTTATGTATTTAGTGGTAAATATTTTTTTTAGAGGCTGCAGCACCTTCAAAGATATGGAATAAAGCTATTTCATACATATTAACCATACCTGAGCCTACTGTTTCTATGTGGAAATCAATGCTACTGGTCAGAGTACACTGTCAGTGTAAACCAGAAGGCCACATGGCAAACCTTGTTCTAAATCCCTGTTTACCTCCACATTCCACACAGACTGTTCTGCTTTTTAAAACCATGTTGCAGTGACAAATTATTCTATATGGAGAGCAGATTGTGTGGAAGTACTGCTGTTCCTTATAGTGGAACACCCTATAGAGGCTGGCATAGGGCAGTTTATGCAAAGATATAGAAAAGCCTTTGCTAACATGTGTATACGCCCTAGTTCCCTTTGACATCAGGTTGTTGACCGGCCAATCCTTTCATTCAGACATTCTGATTCACCTACGTTTCTCCGTAAAGCCTCAAATTACGTAGGTGTTCCTTAGCAACCAATACCAATCAAAGTATATAAATTCACCATGAGCATTACCTACTTTTAGGATGCATTAAAAATATTTAATCTAAGTGCCGAACCCACTTGTTTCTGGAACCAAGTATTTTCCATCAGTGCTTGGTTAATGTATCTAAATTCAAACAAAAGCAGAATAGTGTTGTCCTTGAGGTATTTCATAACAAAATAAGTGACCTTTTACAGAACTGATACAGGAAGAAAATGTTAAATTTAAATGCTCTTTTTAACCTCTCCTTGGTCACAGAGTGCAAACTTTTGCTTTAAAACTTCAGATATAAGATTGACTGGATCATCCTCTTTGTGTAAATATTGGCTTCTGCTGGACCTGTCAAAGAAAAAAAAAATGTTTTAGCAGATTTATATATAAAAGTAATATTCAATTACTTTTTTCCCTGGTACTGCCCATTTAATTTATCCCTCAAAAAAAAAAAAAAAATTATTTGAATACAAAATGAACTCAGACAACTTTATATAAAATGATAATGTATGCAACGTTACCAGTCTCTGTTAAGTTTCATCTTGTGAATATCTTTCAAAATTCCCATCATGTCTGCAAAACTGTTTGACTTTGAAAGGCAGAGAGAGTCCTCATCATCATCGGACACATTTGCCTCAATATGCCTCTGCTGACTGATTGAAGAATCAACAAGAGAAGCTGATGAGTATTCGGACACATCTAATTCATCTTCTTCTGTGATATCGCTAATAACAAAGGAAGTGTTCGACTGGAAAGAGGGGCCAAAGTCAGCGAAGGAGGGATCAAGTTCCAAATTCCCAGGTAGAGCATTTGATGTGCTGCAAGGTGATGCTGCAAGGGATAGTAAACATGTACATGGAACATTTGCATTTGCCACGGGTCTCAATTTTTGCAATCTGTTCACGTTTCTGATTTGTATTACTTTTCACCTCATATGCAGGTAGATTGTTGCTAAATAACCACCTATAGAGTACTTTAGTATCTGTACTCTGAAGATAGCTATCCCAAGTTAACATTAAACTTAGTATGAGACCAAAAACTGATTAAGGTCCGAGTTGGTACATCAGTAAAACAGGTCAGCTAGTTCTTATCTGCTGTCAAATGTTTCTATGCTATAACCACACACACACACACACACACACACACACACACACACACACACACACACACTACAAAAAAGAGCCAGTTTCTGTTAGTTGAAATAGAAACAAATTTAACACAATTTTCAAGAATATGCTTAAATTTTGGGAGTCTACATATCATCTAGTTTGGGATTTCTAAAACTGGTTTGTTCAACTAAAACATTTGAGGAGGGGGAAAAACGGTGTTGTCACTTTATTCTCAGACTGCACAAATAACCAATTAAGCATACTGGGATCATGTGGAAATAGGTATTGGCTTTAATGAGCAAGCCCCCCCCCCTTACTGTATGTTTGAAATCTTCAATCATCCAATCCAAAAGAGCCTGGACTCCCCCCTGACAACAGAAGCCAACGTAGCTGGCTTTCTGCTGCCTGATCTCATGTAACAGCTTCTGGCACGAACACCGGAAAACTGTTACATTTTTAAATGGGCATTCCCTTCCGGGTCACGTCACTTCTGACGTCACCCCTAAGGTCATTGGAGGACAGTATATCTGGACAGAACCTGCAGGGGATATCCTGTCCTCCGATGAGGCACAGAGGCTGTCTGTTGGGACTTGCATAGAGATCCGTGTGATCAGGGGATCGCAGGGAGGAGAGTGAGAAACCAAGTTTCTCACTCTCCTCCCATGCCGGAAAAATGGGTGGGCTGGCAGACCAATGTTCACGGGGTGCGGCCACAAGGTGAGGTGGTAAGACCGCAGTGTGTGCATGCTGGCCGCTTTAATTTTTTTAGGCGGCCGGCTCAGCTGCTGAGTGGCAGTGCCTCAGTGAGGTTCTTCGTCCTGCCCCTTTCAAGACGTGACGTTGGAGGAGAGCGGGGGAAAAAAAAGAAAAGTGATATGGAGATTATATATATATATATATATATATATATATTTATTTATTTCAAGGAAAGTGGAACTATATTTAAAGGAGGGAGGGGGAGAATTCCCTTGGGACATCATTAATTTTTGTTGTTGAAAATAAAACTGTGTAAAAAAAAAAAATATAAATAAATAAATCCTGGCTCCTAACTTTTTTAGCTGGCTCCTAGATTCAAAACAAATTTGTCAAGCCCTTGTTTACATGGGTACACTATTCGCAGGAAAAGAGAATAATCGCTGAACCGACATAGCGCAAAAATGGCAAAGTTACTCTGGGACTTGAGGTACCAAACAACCCTGGGACTGAAGGGGTTAGAGACAGGAATGTGCTGAAACAAGAGGTGGGAAAGAAAACATAAGGGTGCTAACAAGTCTCTACCATGTAAGTTTCTGTTAAATGCACTTCGATCCATACCTGTGTCTGTAGCGACAATTCTCGCAATCTGACTCCTTAGAAAGCTCAGTTCATCTTGTAAATCTGCAGATCTGTTTAGAGACACGCCAGGCTTCTTTAAACAATACATTCTATCTTCTTTCATTTTCAAATTGGGAACAGACGCGTTTCTCTGCATCACCAGAAGTGGGCTTGGCCTCCATTTATGCTTCAGTGGCCTTGTGTCACTCCTAAAACAGAGTAATACTTTAGTATATAATAAGAATGGCAACAATTCACTCATCAGAAGAGCACCTGAATCTGTAGCGTACCTAGCGGGGGGGGCGGTCCGCACCGGGTGCCCCTCATCAGGGGGGTGCCAATTTGCTGGCACCCTGCACCCCTCCAGAGACGGACAGTAATGTCCGCCGCTGGAGGAGCAGGCTCGCAAGGGAGCGGTATCGGAGGTCTTTAACAGACCTCCGGCTCCCTTGAGTGATCACTCAAGGGAGCCGGAGGTCTGTTAAAGACCTCTGATACCGCTCCCTTTCGATCCGCGCGGCAACAGCTGCTGTGCGCCGGGGTTTGTTGTCAGATCCCGGCACATAGCACTGAAGCCGCGCCCATCGCTGTCCGTGCCCTCTGACCCGGAAGAAGACAGAAGACAGAAGAACTGAAGAAGAGGAGCGAAGAAGAGGAAAAGAAGCTGAAAGAAGAAAGGAAAGGTAGGAAAGCATTAAGTGAGAGTGGATTGGTATGTGTGTGGATTAGTATATATGTGTGGATTGGTGTGTTATGTGTGGATTGGTGTATATGTGTGGATTGGTGTATATGTGTGGATTGGTGTATATGTGTGGATTGGTGTATATGTGTGGATTGGTGTATATGTGTGGATTGGTGTATATGTGTGGATTGGTGTATATGTGTGGATTGGTGTATATGTGTGGATTGGTGTATATGTGTGGATTGGTGTATATGTGTGGATTGGTGTATATGTGTGGATTGGTGTATGTGTGTGGATTGGTATATGTGTGTGGATTGGTATATATGTGTGGATTGGTATATATGTGTGGATTGGTATGTGTGTGTGGATTGGTATGTGTGTGTGGATTGGTATATATGTGTGGATTGGTAGGTCTGTGGATTGATATACATGTGGATTGGTATATGTGTGGATTGATATACGTGTGGATTGGTGTGCGTGTGGATTGGTGTGCGTGTGGTTTGGTAAGTGTGTGGGAGTGATGGGTGTTATGCTGTACCATTTCCAATGAATTTTTCATTATATAATTATGCTCTAAAGTACATCATAACTCCCATCACTCTATACTGTTCCATACAGTGGCAGAGCTGGGAGACAGAGGCCTTGCACCCCCACTGCAGGACTCCTGAAAGGTAAGTGAACTTCAAAGAGGGAGAGGGTAGATAGTTAGGAGGGGTAGATAGGGAGAATGGGTGAGATGGGGGATAGGGGGTAGCTAGGGCAGAGGGCAGTGAGAAGGGGTAGATAGGAGTATGATTGCTCTATCATGCCAAGTCTGCGAGTATATCCTGGAATCTGGGTATGCCTGGGCATGATAAGAATGTGATTGCTGTTAACAATCATATATATATAATATACATATAATATACAAACCAAAGGGAGCGGCTGCACACTCAGAAATATTGTTAATATACACAGGCTTTTATTTGCCCGGGTGCTCCAAAAATAGCCAGATATATGTTACCAAAGAAAAAATGGGTCTTTGCCTTGAGAAAGGACCGGAGGTGGTCCGAAACATTGGCCGTGCTGATTCAAATAAACTACTGCAAAGACCCGTGAGTGCCCATTTTTTCTTTGGTTACAAATATATATTTAATTGTTTTGTCCTATTTTGGTGTGTTACTTACTTTAAATAAAAGTGTTAGATTTTTTTATGGTGTGTGGGGGGGTCATATTCGGTTTTGGCCAGGTAAATGCTGCATTTTCGGTTTCAGTCCAGAATTCGTTTCGGGGCATCCCTAAGCCAGACAATGAAGTGGTAGGCCTACACCACATCAATGTTTGGCTTAGTATATAGTGATAGGAGTTATGCTGCACTATTACGAATGTCTGGCTCAATGTATAGTGATAGGGATTACACTGTACCACTGTCAATGTCTGCCTCAGTATATAGTGATAGGTGTTATGCTGTACCACCGACAATGTCTGCCTCAGTATATAATAACAGTAATGCTGTACCACCTTTAGTGTCTGCGCCGGTATATAACGGTAGAAGCTATGCAGTTTTAAAGTGTATGTGGGGGGGGGGTGTGCCACATACAGGATCCGCCCCAGGTGCCAAATACTCTAGGTACGCCCCTGACCTGAATAAACAGAGTTCTCTATAATCTAATATGATAGATTGAAAGCTCACAAGAACAGAACCAGTATGTCTTAACATGTTCATATTATTGGTAATTTGTATATCTGGAATGTTTGTTACATAATGTGTTAGTACTGTACAAATAACTTAATGTAATACACTACCCTTAAGTCCAAATAAAACTAGAATTGACAGACTAAGACAAACCGATACATTCAGTGGAGAGAGCCCTGCTTGCAAGCTTACAATCTTGAGGGAATGGGATGAGGACAAACATTAGAAACAGAGAAAGGTAAGAGGTAGTGTGGCGGTTGTTTCAGTGACAGGGAAGTTCTACCCCACACTGCCAACAAATCTCAGTGCTCTTCCTTGTAAGTACATGCAGCGTCTGACGAAACGAAACCGATAGAGTGTGCAGACTCGGCACAGTGATATCTCTTAACTGGCCCATAGATCAATGGCGCTACAGGTGGCTTGATCATCTCAAAGAAATTGGCTCCCAGTTATGTGGCAGGGGGTCTGCCACCCCCTGGACCTGCCACCCTTGGCCAGAATTTGCTACTGCCCCTTATTAAATTTCCAGTTTTATTCACATTCTGCTGTTGGTCTGCATATAGCATAACCCAAGGTTTTATATAGTATATAGCCAAACAATAATATATAATTGTTTGGCTAGCACAATGCTATTATGTAAAATACCTGATAATTATAAATAACTACATATTACAAAAAAAGTGTATAGAAAATAATAAACATAGATGAACATCTGTGCTCTCTCTAGCGGACACTTCAACATCCAGAATGAGTATATAGAACCTCTCCCGCAGTGCATGAACACTTAGAATATACACTTTAATGAAGATTTGCAATACAGATCCCTAATTTGCTGGACAGTGGGACATTTTAATTCTGACATCACTATGCATTATGAAGGGCCAAACCGAGTGAGTTTCACCTACAAAAAGCACCGCATTCACCACGCATAGACAATAAGACTGGAAGATTTCTTGAAGCTAATTTTATTCATTTACAAATGCATTATGCAGGTTCAGCTTGCCGAGGTTGGACCTATTTAGTAAATACATCTCTGTGGAATTGGTGTAAATTGACATACAAGAGAATGGTATAACCTTTTGGAATGCTTTCTTGGATGGGCTTTTAATCAATTCATTTAAATGGGCATTCTTGCTGAGCTGTATGAGAACAACTCCTTGAGAACATGGCAACATAAATGCATGTATTAGTTATTGAGTTTGTTATTTCAGTGTTCCATATAGTCTCTTTGCAAAAGAAAACATACCTGACTCTTGCATATGTTTCATCATCATCTGCAGCGATCCACTTTATATCAGCGAGGGTAGGGACCATGGGTGCATTAGTAAAATAGAGATCTGAAGCGCTTGGCAAGGCCTATGAGAAAGTTACCAGTTACAAAGAAAATTGCAGTTTTACTTGCTTGTTAAAAAACTACATTCTTATAAAGGAAAGTCGCTTACAGAGCGGTAAAACCTTTACTTTAAATTGCCTAAAGCATATAGGTAATAAATAGGTATATATAATGCATGCATATTAAAGTCTTACACAACAGGTTATCTTTAAAGAGGAACTCCAGCCAAGAAAACATAAAAAAATACATTTTTAAAAATACTGTGCTGTTATACATTTAAAACAAGTCATATTTTTTCATAATTGTATACGTTTATGTGTTCTAGATCTGACACCTTGTGGCTTTTAGGGGTTAATATCTGTCTCATTAGGGCACCAAGTCAGTGCTGGGCTCCTATAGCACAACAGCATTGAAAGAGTGGGAGAAAAAAAAAATTCTAGCTCTGACCAGGAAGTCATAGGCATACCTGGGAACTTCTCGGCTCCGGCTACCCGGAGCCTTCCCTTGTGGGACACTGCCAGGACTGCACGCCAATGTCGCACACCCGCTCCTGCGACCCGGAGGAGCAGCGCTCACCCGGCAATCTCCGGGTCAAACCCGGAGAGTTCCCAGGTATGGTCATAGGTGCTTCCATGTCAGTCAGTTAAGGCTCTGCTGCAGTTCAAACGACTCCTCTTCAAGTCCTGTACTGCATTGTAGGCCCAGAAATTAAAACTCAAAACCAACAAACTACCATGTATTCTTCTTTCTTAAGATATACAAAAGTATATACTGGTTCCACATGTTCTGCAATTTCATCAGTAAGAGGTTTTGTATGGCAGTCCACAGGTAAAACAGAACAGAAGCCGTGCAGAGTGTAATTAATCATGGAGTCTACAGTGTATAAGTTAAAATGTTCTATTCGATAGGGTGGGTGACCAAGTCATGACATCCAATTATGAAAACTTTAACTGTACTTTCTCATTACCTCGAAGCAAGCTCTGGGGCAGGGCTTCAATGGTAGATGAGACCCAATTCTCCTCACAAGACTGCGTGAAGCACCACAAGGCTTGTTCTCCCAAACTGGAATAGTCTGAAATAAAGAGGTCACATAAGTATACATTACAGCCATTACACAAGACGGATCTGTACTGTGAAAAATGAAAATCTCTATACATTTTTATTCCACAGTGCAAAATAATGGGGGGGGGGTAAAGTATGGAGATGGTGGTAGATTAATGAAACAGCCTCCAATCAGAAGTGGTAGATGATTCTACGGTAGGGAAATAAACATGCATGGGTTAGGTATAAAGCTATTGCCGTTATTTGGCAATATTTTGTTCTATACTCAAGGCAAGTGGACTATATTGAGGTTTTATTACTATATTATAAAAGCACACATTTCATCTTCCTAAGAATTAAGTATTACAATGGCCAACATGTGCTCAGCTGGCCCTGCAACATGTATAGCTTAATCAGAAACAGCTAATGTCACCCCATGTCTACCATTAAATCCATGGGGCCAGTTCAGCCCTGCTGGACCAATACATTAGGCTTACACTTCATCCATTGATAAAATAATTTCTCTGAAATGTCTCAGTGGCAAACACGGCACAGCACTGTTACATCTCAAGGTCAAGAAACAGTCATTACTATAGCATACAACCAAAAATGTGTTGCACATCCTGCTCTACAGTTCTGGCTGTAATGTTTTATACCTAATCTATAAGCATCCTGTTGCTCATGTACAGAATACTTTCATAGCTAGTCCTCGCAACCTGGAGACAACACACCGATGCGGCATAGCATGCAATGTAATCATGTAAATACGGATGCTGCAACTGGAGTCCAATACTGCATACGCAACCCTCACGTAGTTAAAAACCGGCTCCCCCCCCCCAATAATACAGGGCTATGCGTAAGTTTGACGTCAGCACAGGCTACTGTCGCCCCCCATGAAATCTGGAAACGTAGTTAACAATGGATTTACTGCAGTCTATTCACACTGGGAAAAGTCCAAACTAAGGACACGCATCAAGAAGACATTATGTACATTTTCCTTCAAGTAATAAACTACCTACTCAGCACACATTATTATGCATAAATTATATCACTTTAATTAAACTAACAGGTCGCGGTTTGTGCGGATTTGGCTAGACCAGTATACTTAAAATATTTACTTTAGATTTTTGGTTTTGCCTGTAGTGTATGTATAATTGGATTAACTTGTTTGTGATGTTTGTGAGGATTATTATTTAGTGTTTTTTTTTTTGTTTTTTTTTTAAAGAATAAGGTTGCCGTAAATATCTAGGCTCACACTACAAAAAGGGCTAATCCTAAACATATTAAAACATTTGAGTTAAACGCAACTCTTGATGTGTCTGTATTAATGTATATATATTTTTTTTACGTATGCGTTAAGTGCCCAAATTAACTTGTACAGTGCTGTTTAATTTGTTGGCGAAATATAAGGTAATAATAAGAATCTCAATGAGTGGCATCTTTAAGAGTTGATACAATAAGCTTTTTTTGTTGAGACTAAGTTGATTTACTGTGGTTTATTTTTCTCTATTATTTGGTTTACATCAGATTTTGCTATAAATTGATAAATCGATAAATTGAGCCGACTCTTATTACCCAATACTATAATATATTCATACACTTTATTCATTTGTGCGAAGGAACTTTTGTGGGATATTCTTGACCAGAGCAGATTAAATGTTAGGGGTTTTTTTTTCAGTTTATTTTTTGCTTGTTTTTGTTAGCACTGTTATTTTGGTGTATATTTGTGAAAGAAGAAGGAACCTGGTTAGCCAACGCCATCCTGTGTAAAAATTTAGCTGGGCTCCTGACCCTCCCCTGCTTTCCGGATGCACCATGAGAGTGATTGTACAGCGTTAATCCCATCATAGGTGCGATCGCGCAATTTTAGGGGTTAATATTTGTGTCTTCAGTCCCCATAAAGTTTGGGGAGACAGAATCACAGCCCACGCTGTACCTTATGGAGCACCAGCATTTAAAGAGTACAAAAAAACAACAAAATAAAAATAAAAGCTTCAGTAGTAGTGACCTGGAAGTCAAACATGCTTCCAGGTCACATGCTGTCAGACTCTGCAGCAGTTTAAACAGAGACAGTCAGGAGTTCACTGTTGAGCAGATAATTATGACAGCCACTAGATGTCCCCCTCCCATAAGCGACAGCAATCACAAAAGAGGGGGTCATCAAAGGTAAAGAAAAAAAATTATTCTTTTGGTCAATTTAGTGAAAACTACCATTTTTTTTCTATTAAGTTGCTTGAAATCACTAAAGTATTGCAAGATGAAAAAATGCCATCTCAGCTCATCAACTACACAGTAGAAAGGGACAAGTCAGCCGCTCTTTAAAAGGAGAAACACTCGGATTCTGGCCGGACTGAAAGGTAGCAAACTTTTCATTGCATTGTACAGTGACTTTAACCACTTGTGAATGGAGAGAATAACTTTTCTACACGTAAACACGGTGATCAATAAGATTTACTATGGCCTACGCATCAAAGAAAACTAAACGAACAAGGACACCACCGCACACTAGACATGAAGTTTATGGTAGCAGGCTTTTCAGCATGCAGCTACAAACACCAAGACACAAGGTCATGTCGGCAATGTCCTTTATAGCCTCGATAGCAGAAAAATAGAAAGAGAAAAAACACAAAACAGCAAGTGTGTTGCTTTTTGAAGCTTAATAGTAAACCATGATTGTCCTATTTCCAGTGTAATTTATCAGGCTGATTTTCTAGATCTAAAGAACTGCATAAATCTGTAGCCTCTATATGTAAAAACGCACAAACGCTCTGATCCGGATGCTTTGATACACTGAACACAAGCCACCCCCCCGGTAAGTATGCGTCATGCTGATTTAGGAAAAACATACACAAGGCTTTCTTTTATATACATGCCACACTGACCCTCCTAGGCTCCTGTACCCGAACTCCCCACTTACCTTGTTTCTCTTCCTCCGCCCGTTTCTCCGCCCCTCGGGGGTCCCGCAGGCCTCAGCTTCTTCCATCTCCTGAGAGCCTCGATCCGACGCAGTCGCTGGGTCCAGCGAAGCCATGGTGAATACCTAAAAAGCACTGATTAAAAGCTGTACACGAAAGACCCCGCTCAAAATGCCGCGCGGCGCCCCGTTACACCGGCAGCTGCAACGTCTTCTCCACAAACAGTAGCAGACGAAGGGAAGCGCTGCAGCCAATCAGAAGGAGAGATTTCTGCATTCCGCCAACGGTAAAGGATTGGGCAGCATTCTACCCAATGGGAATTCGTCGACATGGAGCTCTCCAACCAATTGAAGAGAGAGGGGCGTGCGACGACGCACACCCAATAGTATGCAGGACGTGTCTGGGGAGCATCCAATGGCAGGCACTTTGTAGCCGAGATGTTGCTGTCCCGTTAGATGAGCTAACGGAGATTACGTGATACGGTTTGTGGTTGGTGGCTGTCAGACAGAAACAGAAGGCTGACATTTCAGCATGTTGGAGGCGAGCAGCCAAAAGACCATTTGGATGATAGTAAAAATATATTTATAGGCTGAGGTAGATGTCTTATTCGGTCAGCTTCTAATTCAAACCAATAAATCTTTAACATCAAATTAGTCTTATGAAAAACAACAAATACCGTATTTGCTCGATTATAAGTCGACCCCCCAAAATCTGAATATTAATTTAGGAAAAAAAGAAAAAGCCTGATTATAAGACGACCCCATAGGAAAAAAGTTTTACTAGTAAATAAATAATAATTCATGTAAACTATTTGTTTGTTTTTAACTTCCTTTTATTTACCAACCTGCCCTCCAGTTATGCACATCTGCCCCCAGGCATGCCTTATACCCTCCTATATGCCACTCTGTCCCATGATATGCCTTTTAACCCCCTATATGCCACTCTGGCATATAGGGGGTTAAAAGGCATATCATGGGACAGCGTGGCATATAGGGGGACACTTACATACTCAGACACTACCCACCCAGACACTTACCTACCCACCCAGACACTTACCTACCCACTAAGACACTTACACTTCCCTACCCACCCAGACACTTACCTACCCACTGAGACACTTACACTTACCTACCCACCCAGACACTTACCTACCCACTGAGACACTTACACTTCCCTACCCACCCAGACACTTACCTACCCACTGAGACACTTACACTTCCCTACCCACCCAGACACTTACCTACCCACCCAGACACTTACACTTACCTACCCACCCAGACACTTAACTACCCACTCAGGCACTTCACTCACCGTGATGCCTCAGCAGGCGCTTGCTGCAGCTCCCGCGGGATTACAGCATGACGCTGTTTGACCCCGCTAGGCCCCGCCTCCTCCAGAAAATTGAAGAGGTCTGTGCAGGGACAGCGCAGTACCGCCGGGTTCCGGTCTTCTGGAGGAATCTCCCCAACCGGCTCTGCTTCCCCACAGTGGGCGGGCTATCCCGGGAAGGTATGCGCTTATGCAACCTCGGCTGCTGCCGGCACTCATAGATAGACGCCGGCAGCAGCTGAGGTTACCATACAGGAGGATCCAGGTCCCCTGCAGCGATGCGGGGGATCTGGATCTTAGTCTAATAGTCAGACCTCATTTGAGGTCTGATTAGAAGACGACCCCGATTACAAGACGAGGGTTATTTTTCAGAGCATTTGCTCTGAAAAAAACCTCGTCTTATAATCGAGCAAATACGGTACATTGGCTCAGCTCAGTAATGTTGCCTTTGTCTATTCATTGGGGAGGCCTGTTATGGTACTGTGATAATTACATCCTAGGAGATAAAGGTGAGCAGGCAATGCAATAAAGCATTGCAAAAATTACTAGCAGAAAGAGGTGGTTCTGCCACTTTATAGATCTCTGGTCAGGTCTCAGCTAGAATAACATATACAGTTCAGTAGACACCATGTTCAGATGGATAATTACGTATTTGAAATAGTAAAATGCTTTGCTGGATAAAAATTATCAGAAAAAACAAAAATCTCAATCTAATGTAGGGTGACCAGACGTCCCCGGTTTACGGGCTTCCACTGGGGCCCTGCTGCTTACCTGTGCGTCGTCTCTTGTACCGCCCAGGGGAAGCAAGAACCCAGCAGAGTCACGTCCATTTGCATCACATCACATGACCCTGCTCCATTCCTGCTTCCCCTGGGTGGAAAACAGCGGTCCCCGCGGAAGTCTGTGAGCAGTGCCAAGAGATCTGCAGTTCAGGTAAGAGTGGGGGAGGGTTATGAATGGGTATGCGTGATCGAGGGAATTAATGAGTTTTCGACTGAGTGAATCATTGAGTATCTGTAAATGAGTATATGAAAGCAAAAAGGACCAAAATTCCACGTGTAAAAACAATAAAATAAAAATAATACTTCCCAAAATGTAAGCAGCTACCAACGACATTCTTCCTCAAAGTGTATACAAAAACGAACGGTAGATCATGGAGCACATATACATAGGGAAGAAAACAAAATACAATAATAGTGTAATATGTTAAAAATAAAAAAGATTTAATATGGTGTAAGATCCACTCACAAGCAGGCTGGATAAAGCAGGCTCATCAAGAGTCAAAAGATCATTCGTATTTAATAGCTTCTAAAATCTTTCACGTTTACTGAACCCACACAAGTTATATATATATATTTTTCAGCACAAGAAGGGCTTTCTATAGATACAGTTATTTGGATTGTATCATATTTACTATAAAAAAAGTATAAACTATGGTGAAAAATTGAGAAAAAAATTACTTTTTCTGACTTAAAAAAAAAATCTTTTACTCATCTATAAAAGCTAATGAAAAATCCTGCTAAATAGATTCTACTATTTGTCCTGAGTTTAGAAATACCCAATTTTTTTTTTCTGCATGTTATGGGGTTTTAAGTACAAGTAGCGTTTTGCTATTTTTTCCAAATCTGGTAATTCTTCCCCCATGTGCTATTTCGGGTATCTTTGAAGCTAGTCAATGTATATCAAACCATATATTTTGGAAGACTAGACACCCCAGGGCATTTCAAATGCTAGTATTTTAACTCTTTCCATGCACTAATTCTACCACCAGCCTTTGTCGAAGTTTGCAGTAGTATTTTTGTGTGTATTTTTCCCACACATGTTGTACTTTAGATATAAATTTATAGCAGTAGTATTTTTGTGTGTATTTTTCCCACACATAGTTGTACTTTAGATATAAATTTATAGCTCCTGGTATATGACACTGTCACACAACACCCCTATATGTGTTTAGTAACATCTCCTGAGTACAGTGATACCCCCCATGCATGAGTTTGCCTGGCTGTTTGGGGGAAAAGGGCCACATTTGGGGCATGCACATTTGCACATGTTGAACTTTGGCATTTGGTGATCCACTGCCCACGCCCTATTGAGTACATCTTTGAGCCCGGCCAATTCAGTGTGCCCCATAAAACCATATATTTTGGAAAACTAGACACCCCAGGGTATTTTAAATGCATTTTGCTGTAGTATTTTTTTGTGTGTATTTTTCCCCACACACGTACTTTAGGTATGAATTTACAGCTCCTGGTATATGTCACTGTCACACAACACCCCAATATGTGTTCAGCAACATCAACTGAGTACAGTGATATCCCACATGCATGGGTTTGTCGGGTTTTTTGGGGGCTAAAAGGCCACATTTGGGAGGTAGGGAGGTGAGTCCGACAGGGCGAGAGGAAGGCCCAGATACATCTAAAGAAACGTTGGCCACTAAATTAAAGTCACCCCCCAAAATGACGTTGGGGGCCGAAATTTTCAGCAGGAGCGAATAAACTTTGGCCGGAAAAGCGGGCTGATCAGAGTTGGGAGCGTATATATATTGACAAAGGTGAAAGATTCATTAAACAATTTAACCTTAAGAATAATGTATCTTCCCTCCGGGTCATTAATCTCAGACTCGACAACAAAGGGTAACCTTTTGGAGAGTAGGATAGTGGCACCTCTAGATTTCTTAGTATAATATAGCGGAGTAACAGGCGCGGAGCCACAGAGCTTTTAGCGCATTTTTGACAGGGTCACACCAATGGGTTTCTTGGAGATAAATAACATCCGGACGCATACGGTTGAGATGGGTAAGTACTTTTTTAGGCTTAACAGGTGTATTTAAACCTACATTCCATGATACAATACGCAACGAGGATGGTGCATCACATCTACTATGTGATTGTATCATAACCACAATGACGACGGAGCCAGGATTTCACCCAGTGCCCCGCTGAGGAAAAGATAAAGCAGAGAGTGAGCCTGAACATTGTGGCCTAGGGAGGTCCCAGCCAGCCCCCCCAAACACCCAACAGACTATGTAGAGAACGCCATTTTTTGTTTTTTTGTATAAACCAAAACTTAGCACATAGAATTTTGTGCCTAGGAACACAACAGAATAACCAAAAAAAAATAAGAATAACTAAGAGCCAACAAAACATTGTATAATGACAAATAAAGGTGATCCGGAAGATACATAACCAGACACCAACGGTTTTCAAAGATCTCGAGCCCTAGGGGAGACAGGCGATGAGGAACGAGGCAGAGAAGCAAGGTGAGAGCGAGAAGAAGGAGGGGGGGCCTCAGGCACTGCTGAAATATCATTCCAAGAGGGAGGAGATCTGGATCCAGCACGAAGAAATTATTTGGCCGCCACAGGGGTGTCAAAAAAGTAGGCATGCCACTCATGGGTAATCCTGAGCTTAGCCGGATAGAGAAGAGCGAATTTCACTCGTTTGTTGTAAAGTTCTGTACAGATTTCAGAGAAGTGGCGTCGCTTGACTGTTACCGCTGCAGAAAAATCTTGAAAAAGTAACAGTTTATTATTGTGATAAGAGGGTGACGCAGCCTTTCTATAAGCATCCAGGATCTTGACTTTGTCAGTATAGTTTAGGACCCGAAAAATCACCACCCTGGGGCGAGATGTAGTAGAAACTGGTAATTGACCAATACGATGCACTCTTTCGATGATCAGTTCACCCTGAGGAAGCACCAGGCCCAAAGACTTGGGAAGCCAGGTTGTTACAAAGTCGTGTAGCGCTGTGCCCTTAACCTCCTCCTCACGTTCCCATCTTCTATGTTAGATACCCTGGATTCCAAAGTAGTGATTCTCTGCGAGAACGGCATTGATGGAATCAGACAATTTTTCAAGCTTGTCATCCAAGAGCGGAGATATGACATCAATAAGGTCTTGAGCCGTCAGTGGATCTTTGTAGGAGGCGTCGGACACTGAGTGTCCCTCCGCTACAATAGAGCCCGACCCAGGAGGTGCCGCTGGTTTGAAGGTCGTTGAGGATTTATCTCTTGTCTTGCTTTGTCGGGTGGATGTTTTAGGTGGGGGATCCATATATTTTTCCATGTGTAGACAAGATGCCGTGAGGAACTCACCCCCAAGAGTAGGAAAGAATAGGGTAGCACAAGGAGATATGACACAAAACTACAATCTGGTCACAGATATGTTGATAAGGTAAATTTTTGGGCAATTGTACGGGAAATAATAATGGCAAGGTCGCGAGTTCCATCCCGGTACAAGTCAGTCGCTTCTATTCTCTCCTTTCAGTACAGTCTTAAAAGGTGCGTGAGCTTTTGCAGTGTACAAACCTTGCACCACACACTCTTTATATCTGTCTAACGAAAGTCACTGATACAGGTTTTAGGGCTTTTGGGAGCGGGTGCACCCACCGCTAATCCTCTTAAGTATAGTGGTGAGTATCCCTGCCTGTCACGTGGGAGACTGGGGTTCGATTTCCCGACGGGTAGGCCTTCCTTTAGCGCCTTTGATTGCTCTGCTGGATTTCCACCTTTGCAAATGAAACTCCAATACCGACAGTAAGAGTAAATCCCTTACTCTGCGCTTTCCACGTAGTGGCGAGGTAAGTCCTTTAGTTGATTCCCTTTTGATGACAATCCAAATTTTCAAGCAATTGTACTGGAAATAATAATGCCAAGGTCGCAGGTTCAATCCCCGTATGGTCCTGTTGCTTCTTTTCTCTCTTTTCAGCACAGTCTTAACATGAGCTGTTGCAACGTGCAAACCTTGTCCCGTACGCACGTTGCATCTGGCTAAGGAAAGCTACTGATACAGGTGTTTGGGCTTTTTGGAGCACGTGCTTGCAGTTAGTCTTCCTTAGTATAGAGTAAACTTCTTACTCTGTGCTGTCCACCTCTGAATCTGTTGCGAATGGATAGTATTAAATATGTCTCGCAAGCCTGATTGCCTATGCCGGGAGATATGGTAACGTTTTAGGGCTTTCGGGAGCGAGCACACCCACCTCTAGTCCTCGTTAGTGTAGTGGTGAGAATCCCGCCTCTCATGCGGGATACCGGGGTTCGATTCTCCTACAGGGAGGCCTTCCTTTAGCGCTTTTGATTGCTCTGCTGGATTTCCACCTTTGCAAATGAAACCCCAATACCAACTGTAAGAGTAAAGTCCTCTTTTCAGCACAGTCTTAACATGAGCTGTTGCAACGTGCAAACCTTGTCCCGTACGCACGTTGCATCTGGCTAAGGAAAGCTACTGATACAGGATTTAGGGCTTTTTGGAGCACATGCTTGCAGTTAGTCCTCCTTGGTATAGAGTAAACTTCTTACTCTGCGCTGTCCACCTCTGAATCTGTTGCGGATGGATAGTATTAAATACGTCTCGCAAGCCTGATTGCCTATGCCGGGAGATATGGTAACGTCTCTCTGACTAGCACTCGTCCTCTTTTTCACAAGCTGGGGCAAGCCCGGGGGTAGAGACCCTTTACCTTTTTAACGATACAGCTTGTCCATTAGTAGCCTTTTTGTTGATGACAATACACATTTTTGGGCAATTGTACAGGAAATAATAATGGCAAGGTCGCAAGTTCCATCCCGGTACAAGCCAGTCGCTTCTATTCTTTCCTTTCAGTACAGTCTTAAAAGGTGCGTGAGCTTTTGCAGTGTACAAACCTTGCACCACACACTCTTTATATCTGTCTAACGAAAGTCACTGATACAGGTTTTAGGGCTTTCGGAAGCGTGCTCACCCACTGCTAGTCCTCGTTAGTATAGTGTTGCGTATCCCCGCTTGTCACGTGGGAGACTGGGGTTCGATTCCCCGACGGCAAGGCCTTCCTTTAGTGCTTTTGGTTGCTCTGCTGGATTTCCACCTTTGCAAATGAAACCCCAATACCGATTGTAAGAGTAAAGTCCTTACTCTGCGCTTTCCAGCGGAAGGAAGTTGGTACAAAACGTAGGGGGGAGGTAAGTCCTTTAGTTGATTCCCTTTTGATGACAATCCAAATTTTCAAGCAATTGTACTGGAAATAATAATGGCAAGGTTGCGAGTTCCATCCCGGTCTAATGAAAGTCACTGATACAGGTTTTAGGGCTTTCAGGAGCACGCATGCCCACCGCTAGTACTCGTTAGTATAGTGGTGAGTATACCTGCCCGTCGCGCGGAGGACCTGGTTCGATTCCCTGACGGGGAGGCCTTCCATTAGTGCTTTTGATTGCTCTGCTGGATTTCCACCTTTGCAAATGAATCCCCAATACCAATTGTAAGAGTAAAGTCCTTACTCTGCCCTTTCTAGCAGAAGGAAGTTGGTACAAAACGTAGTGGCGAGGTGAGTCCTTTAGTTGATTCCCTTTTGATGACAATCCAAATTTTCAAGCAATTGTACTGGAAATAATAATTATTATTATTATCCTTTATTTATATAGCGCCAACAGTTTACGCAGCGCTTAATACAATACATAAATTCAAGGGATATGACAAGACAAGAATTGACAGACTAAGACAAACCAATACATTTGGTGGAGAGAGTCCTGCTCACAAGCTTACAATCTAGAGGGAAATGGGGTGACAAACATAAGGCATAGAGAAAGGGTGAGAGGTATTGTGGTGGTTGTATCGATGACAAGGAAGTTCTAGCAGCTAAGATGGTATGCTTCTCTGAAGAAGTGAGTTTTTAGATGTTTCTTGAATGTTGGGAGGGAGGAAGAATGCTGAAGGTTTCTTGGGAGTAGATTCCAGAGATATGGGGCAGCTCGAGTGAAATCTTGTAGACGGGAAAAGGAAGAGGTGATGAGTGAGGAGGAGAGCCTTAGCCCATGGGAGGAACATAAGGATCGAGTAGGAGAGTATTTGCTAATGAGGTCAGAAATGTACTGAGGAGCAGTATTATGGATGGCCTTATATGTCAGTACCAGGATCTTAAATTTAATTCTAAAGGTAATTGGGAGCCAGTGGAGGGTTTCACAGAGGGGGGAAGCAGAAGAGGAGCGACGTGCAAGGAAGATGAGCCTAGCAGCGGCATTTAGGATAGGCTGTAGAGGAGAGAGTCGAGACAGTGGAGTGCCAACCAGAAGAGTGTTGCAGTAGTCAAGACGGGAAATGATAAGGGAATGAACCAAGGTTTTTGTGGATTCTTGGGTGAGGAATGGGCGGATACGAGAGATGTTTTTTAGGTGCAAGCGGCAGGATCTGGCGAGGGACTGAATGTGAGGGATGAAGGAGAGGTTTGAGTCAAGGATGACCCCAAGGCATCGGGCCTGGTTAGTAGGAGAGATAGTCGTGTTGTTAATGGTGATAGAGAATTCAGGTAGTGGAGTGGAGATGGAGGGAGGTAAGATAATGAGTTCAGTTTTAGAAAGATTAAGTTTCAGGTAGTGTTGTGACATCCATGAAGAAATAGCAGACAAGCAATTGGTAATACGGGACAGGAGAGATGGAGAGAGATCAGGAGAAGACAGGTAGATTTGGGTATCATCTGCATATAGGTGATACTGGAGGCCAAATGAGTTGATTAGTTTGCCAAGAGAGGAAGAATAAAGAGAGAACAGCAGAGGGCCAAGGACTGAGCCTTGGGGGACACCAACCGAAAGTGGAAGGGGTGATGATGTCTTGCCAGAGAAGTTGACAGAGAAGGAATGGTTAGACAGATATGAGGAGATCCAGGAGAGAGCTGTATCTCGAATGCCTATAGAAGCAAGTGAGTCTAGAAGAAGGTGGTGATCAACAGTATCGAAAGCAGCAGAGAGATCCAGTAGAATTAGAATAGAGTAGTGACCTTTTGCTTTGGCAGAGAGCAAGTCATTGGAGACTTTTGTTAGAGCTGTTTCAGTAGAGTGAAGGGCTTTGAAACCAGACTGTAGAGGGTCAAGGAGGGAATTAGAGGAGATGAAGTAAATGAGGCAATTGTACACAATCCGTTCAAGCAGCTTAGAGGTAAAAGGAAGCAGAGAGATAGGGCGGTAGTTAGTCAAACAGATGGGATCTGAGGAAGGATTCTTTAGAATTGGTGTGATTAGCACATGCTTGAAGGCAGATGGTACAGTTCCAGATTATAGAAAAAGATTAAATAGGTGGGTAAGTGATGGACCAAGGTATGGACATAGAGACTTTGTGAGGTGTGAAGGGATGGGGTCGAGGGGACAGGTTGTTGGGTGAGAGGAAGAAAGAAGAGTGGCTATCTCTTCTTCGGTTGTAGGGGAAAAGGCAGTTAGTATAGTAGGAGTGGAGAGAGTGGTGTTGAGTGGTGTAGGAGGGAGTTGTAAGGAAGAGAGGTCTTTTCTAATAGTCTCGATCTTCTCTTTGAAGTGGGTAGCAAGATCTTGGGCAGTGAGAGAGGTTTGTGGTGTGGGTGTGGAGGGACAGAGAAGGGAGTTGAAAGTAGAAAAAAGGCGTTGTGGGTTGGAAGAAAGAGAGGATATGAGAGTGGAGAAGTAGAGCTGTTTGGTGAGAGAGAGGGCAGAGTTGTAGGTGTGGAGCATGAGTTTATAGTGAGTAAAGTCTTCGTTGGATTTGGATTTTCTGAAGTAACGCTCAGCCGTGCGGTAGCACTTCTGAAGAAACCGTGTGGTTTTGGTATGCCATGGTTGGCGTTTAAATTGTCGGGGGTAACTTGTAGTAATTGGAGCTATGGTGTCGAGGGATGAAGCAAGTGTGTTGTTATAAAAAGAGGCTGCTGTGTCTAGGCAGGAAAGGGTTAACATGGAAGGTAAGAGAGGTTCAAGTGAGGCTGACAGTTGGGTAATGGTATTGTCTGGTAATGGCCTACAAGTATGAGGTGAGTGCTGTAAGTTTGTCTTGTTAGGGGTTAGCACTGGAGAAAAGGATAGAAGGTGGTGGTCAGACAGAGGGAACGGGTAGATGGAGAAGTCTGAAAGGGAGCATGATCTGGAGAAAACCAGATCAAGTGAGTGTCCCTCGGTGTGCGTAGGGGAATTAGTCCATTGAGAGAGACCAGAGGAGGATGTCAGGGAGACGAGTTTGGAGCTAGCAGAGTTGTTAGATATATCTAAAGGAATGTTAAAGTCACACAGAATAAGACAGGGGATATTAGGAGAGAGGAAGAAAGGGAGCCAGGCAGAAAGGTGGTCAAAGAACTGCGAGGTAGGACCTGGAGGGCGATATATGACAGCAATTTGAAGAGAGAGTGGAGAGAAAAGACGGATTCTGTGAGCTTCAAAGGAACAGAATGAGAGGGAGGGCTTGGTATATTCTGAAAGGTGCAGTGAGGTGAGAGAAGGATGCCTACACCACCACCGTTTCTGCCATCAGGCCTAGGAGTGTGGCTGAAGTGTAGTCCTCCGAAGGAGAGTGCAGCAGAAGCAGTAGTGTCATGGGAGGGGATCTAGGTTTCAGTAAGAGCTAGGAGGTTAAAAGCATGGGATAGAAAAAGGTCATGTATACAAGCAAGTTTGTTGCATACCGAGCAGGCATTCCATAGGGCACAGTTAAAGATGGGAGGTAGCTTATGGTTGGAGATGATAGGAATAAGATTGGTTAGGTTGCGCATGTTGATTGAGTTTGCTGGTTTAGAATGATAAGAATAGGGAAGACTATGTGGGGGACAGGAGTAGTAGAGCAAATATAGGTAGGTTTCACATATAAAGGTTTAGTGTAGAGGTACTGGGATAGCTTTGACGGCAGAGAGATGGGGAGGGATGGTAATGCTTTAATGGGGAGTAGTGGGTAGTAAAGGGATCTACAGTTTGGTGCCCTCTACTGGCGTGTTCCAATAGAGCTGGTACTTAACTGTCTATATATTAGAACACCACTAGGGGGGGTGGGAGAGGGGCAGGGAGGGCAGGCGAAAAACCCCAGTTGATTGTGGGGAACATGAAGGTGGGTATTGCAGGTTGTGAGGGCTTGTAGCAAAGTATGCAGGTTTGCTTGGGCTTCAGTTGAATGTGGGGAACATGAAGGTGGGTATTGCAGGTTGTGAGGGCTTGTAGCAAATTATGCAGGTTTGCTTGGGCTTCAGTTGATTGTGGGGAACATGAAGGTGAGTATTGCACGTTGTGAGGGCTTGTAGCAAATTATGCAGGTTTGCTTGGGCTTCAGTTGATTGTGGGGAACATGAAGGTGGGTATTGCTGATTGTGAGGGCTTGTAGCAAAGTATGCAGGTTTGCTTGGGCTTCAGTTGATTGTGGGGAACATGAAAGTGGGTATTGCTGCTTGTGAGGGCTTGTAGCAAAGTGTGCAGGTTTGCTTGGGCTTCAGTTGATTGTGGGGAACATGAAGGTGTTAATAATAATAATAATAATGGCAAGGTCGCGAGTTCCATCCCGGTACAAGCCAGTCGCTTCTATTCTCTCCTTTCAGTACAGTCTTAAAAGGTGCGTGAGCTTTTGCAGTGTACAAACCTTGCACCACACACTCTTTATATCTGTCTAACGAAAGTCACTGATACAGGTTTTAGGGCTTTCGGGAGCAGGCGCACCCACCGCTAATCCTCGTTAGTATAGTGGTGAGTATCCCCGCCTGTCACGCGGTCGACCGGGGTTCGATTCCCCGACGGGGAGGCCTTCCTTTAGCGCTTTTGCTTGCTCTGCTGGATTTCCACCTTTGCAAATGAAACCCCAATACCGATTGTAAGAGTAGAGTCATTACTCTGCGCTTTCCAGCGGAAGGAAGTTGGTACAAAACGTAGTGGCGAGGTAAGTCCTTTAGTTGATTCCCTTTTGATGACAATCCAAATTTTCAAGCAATTGTACTGGAAATAATAATGGCAAGGTCGCGAGTTCCATCCCGGTACAAGCCAGTCGCTTCTATTCTCTCCTTTCAGTACAGTCTTAAAAGGTGCGTGAGCTTTTGCAGTGTACAAACCTTGCACCACACACTCTTTATATCTGTCTAACGAAAGTCACTGATACAGGTTTTAGGGCTTTCGGGAGCAGGCGCACCCACCGCTAATCCTCGTTAGTATAGTGGTGAGTATCCCCGCCTGTCACGCGGGAGACCGGGGTTCGATTCCCCGACGGGGAGGCCTTCCTTTAGCGCTTTTGCTTGCTCTGCTGGATTTCCACCTTTGCAAATGAAACCCCAATACCGATTGTAAGAGTAGAGTCATTACTCTGCGCTTTCCAGCGGAAGGAAGTTGGTACAAAACGTAGTGGCGAGGTAAGTCCTTTAGTTGATTCCCTTTTGATGACAATCCAAATTTTCAAGCAATTGTACTGGAAATAATAATGGCAAGGTCGCGAGTTCCATCCCGGTACAAGCCAGTCGCTTCTATTCTCTCCTTTCAGTACAGTCTTAAAAGGTGCGTGAGCTTTTGCAGTGTACAAACCTTGCACCACACACTCTTTATATCTGTCTAACGAAAGTCACTGATACAGGTTTTAGGGCTTTCGGGAGCAGGCGCACCCACCGCTAATCCTCGTTAGTATAGTGGTGAGTATCCCCGCCTGTCACGCGGGAGACCGGGGTTCGATTCCCCGACGGGGAGGCCTTCCTTTAGCGCTTTTGCTTGCTCTGCTGGATTTCCACCTTTGCAAATGAAACCCCAATACCGATTGTAAGAGTAGAGTCATTACTCTGCGCTTTCCAGCGGAAGGAAGTTGGTACAAAACGTAGTGGCGAGGTAAGTCCTTTAGTTGATTCCCTTTTGATGACAATCCAAATTTTCAAGCAATTGTACTGGAAATAATAATGGCAAGGTCGCGAGTTCCATCCCGGTACAAGCCAGTCGCTTCTATTCTCTCCTTTCAGTACAGTCTTAAAAGGTGCGTGAGCTTTTGCAGTGTACAAACCTTGCACCACACACTCTTTATATCTGTCTAACGAAAGTCACTGATACAGGTTTTAGGGCTTTCGGGAGCAGGCGCACCCACCGCTAATCCTCGTTAGTATAGTGGTGAGTATCCCCGCCTGTCACGCGGGAGACCGGGGTTCGATTCCCCGACGGGGAGGCCTTCCTTTAGCGCTTTTGCTTGCTCTGCTGGATTTCCACCTTTGCAAATGAAACCCCAATACCGATTGTAAGAGTAGAGTCATTACTCTGCGCTTTCCAGCGGAAGGAAGTTGGTACAAAACGTAGTGGCGAGGTAAGTCCTTTAGTTGATTCCCTTTTGATGACAATCCAAATTTTCAAGCAATTGTACTGGAAATAATAATGGCAAGGTCGCGAGTTCCATCCCGGTACAAGCCAGTCGCTTCTATTCTCTCCTTTCAGTACAGTCTTAAAAGGTGCGTGAGCTTTTGCAGTGTACAAACCTTGCACCACACACTCTTTATATCTGTCTAACGAAAGTCACTGATACAGGTTTTAGGGCTTTCGGGAGCAGGCGCACCCACCGCTAATCCTCGTTAGTATAGTGGTGAGTATCCCCGCCTGTCACGCGGTCGACCGGGGTTCGATTCCCCGACGGGGAGGCCTTCCTTTAGCGCTTTTGCTTGCTCTGCTGGATTTCCACCTTTGCAAATGAAACCCCAATACCGATTGTAAGAGTAGAGTCATTACTCTGCGCTTTCCAGCGGAAGGAAGTTGGTACAAAACGTAGTGGCGAGGTAAGTCCTTTAGTTGATTCCCTTTTGATGACAATCCAAATTTTCAAGCAATTGTACTGGAAATAATAATGGCAAGGTCGCGAGTTCCATCCCGGTACAAGCCAGTCGCTTCTATTCTCTCCTTTCAGTACAGTCTTAAAAGGTGCGTGAGCTTTTGCAGTGTACAAACCTTGCACCACACACTCTTTATATCTGTCTAACGAAAGTCACTGATACAGGTTTTAGGGCTTTCGGGAGCAGGCGCACCCACCGCTAATCCTCGTTAGTATAGTGGTGAGTATCCCCGCCTGTCACGCGGGAGACCGGGGTTCGATTCCCCGACGGGGAGGCCTTCCTTTAGCGCTTTTGCTTGCTCTGCTGGATTTCCACCTTTGCAAATGAAACCCCAATACCGATTGTAAGAGTAGAGTCATTACTCTGCGCTTTCCAGCGGAAGGAAGTTGGTACAAAACGTAGTGGCGAGGTAAGTCCTTTAGTTGATTCCCTTTTGATGACAATCCAAATTTTCAAGCAATTGTACTGGAAATAATAATGGCAAGGTCGCGAGTTCCATCCCGGTACAAGCCAGTCGCTTCTATTCTCTCCTTTCAGTACAGTCTTAAAAGGTGCGTGAGCTTTTGCAGTGTACAAACCTTGCACCACACACTCTTTATATCTGTCTAACGAAAGTCACTGATACAGGTTTTAGGGCTTTCGGGAGCAGGCGCACCCACCGCTAATCCTCGTTAGTATAGTGGTGAGTATCCCCGCCTGTCACGCGGGAGACCGGGGTTCGATTCCCCGACGGGGAGGCCTTCCTTTAGCGCTTTTGCTTGCTCTGCTGGATTTCCACCTTTGCAAATGAAACCCCAATACCGATTGTAAGAGTAGAGTCATTACTCTGCGCTTTCCAGCGGAAGGAAGTTGGTACAAAACGTAGTGGCGAGGTAAGTCCTTTAGTTGATTCCCTTTTGATGACAATCCAAATTTTCAAGCAATTGTACTGGAAATAATAATGGCAAGGTCGCGAGTTCCATCCCGGTACAAGCCAGTCGCTTCTATTCTCTCCTTTCAGTACAGTCTTAAAAGGTGCGTGAGCTTTTGCAGTGTACAAACCTTGCACCACACACTCTTTATATCTGTCTAACGAAAGTCACTGATACAGGTTTTAGGGCTTTCGGGAGCAGGCGCACCCACCGCTAATCCTCGTTAGTATAGTGGTGAGTATCCCCGCCTGTCACGCGGGAGACCGGGGTTCGATTCCCCGACGGGGAGGCCTTCCTTTAGCGCTTTTGCTTGCTCTGCTGGATTTCCACCTTTGCAAATGAAACCCCAATACCGATTGTAAGAGTAGAGTCATTACTCTGCGCTTTCCAGCGGAAGGAAGTTGGTACAAAACGTAGTGGCGAGGTAAGTCCTTTAGTTGATTCCCTTTTGATGACAATCCAAATTTTCAAGCAATTGTACTGGAAATAATAATGGCAAGGTCGCGAGTTCCATCCCGGTACAAGCCAGTCGCTTCTATTCTCTCCTTTCAGTACAGTCTTAAAAGGTGCGTGAGCTTTTGCAGTGTACAAACCTTGCACCACACACTCTTTATATCTGTCTAACGAAAGTCACTGATACAGGTTTTAGGGCTTTCGGGAGCAGGCGCACCCACCGCTAATCCTCGTTAGTATAGTGGTGAGTATCCCCGCCTGTCACGCGGGAGACCGGGGTTCGATTCCCCGACGGGGAGGCCTTCCTTTAGCGCTTTTGCTTGCTCTGCTGGATTTCCACCTTTGCAAATGAAACCCCAATACCGATTGTAAGAGTAGAGTCATTACTCTGCGCTTTCCAGCGGAAGGAAGTTGGTACAAAACGTAGTGGCGAGGTAAGTCCTTTAGTTGATTCCCTTTTGATGACAATCCAAATTTTCAAGCAATTGTACTGGAAATAATAATGGCAAGGTCGCGAGTTCCATCCCGGTACAAGCCAGTCGCTTCTATTCTCTCCTTTCAGTACAGTCTTAAAAGGTGCGTGAGCTTTTGCAGTGTACAAACCTTGCACCACACACTCTTTATATCTGTCTAACGAAAGTCACTGATACAGGTTTTAGGGCTTTCGGGAGCAGGCGCACCCACCGCTAATCCTCGTTAGTATAGTGGTGAGTATCCCCGCCTGTCACGCGGGAGACCGGGGTTCGATTCCCCGACGGGGAGGCCTTCCTTTAGCGCTTTTGCTTGCTCTGCTGGATTTCCACCTTTGCAAATGAAACCCCAATACCGATTGTAAGAGTAGAGTCATTACTCTGCGCTTTCCAGCGGAAGGAAGTTGGTACAAAACGTAGTGGCGAGGTAAGTCCTTTAGTTGATTCCCTTTTGATGACAATCCAAATTTTCAAGCAATTGTACTGGAAATAATAATGGCAAGGTCGCGAGTTCCATCCCGGTACAAGCCAGTCGCTTCTATTCTCTCCTTTCAGTACAGTCTTAAAAGGTGCGTGAGCTTTTGCAGTGTACAAACCTTGCACCACACACTCTTTATATCTGTCTAACGAAAGTCACTGATACAGGTTTTAGGGCTTTCGGGAGCAGGCGCACCCACCGCTAATCCTCGTTAGTATAGTGGTGAGTATCCCCGCCTGTCACGCGGGAGACCGGGGTTCGATTCCCCGACGGGGAGGCCTTCCTTTAGCGCTTTTGCTTGCTCTGCTGGATTTCCACCTTTGCAAATGAAACCCCAATACCGATTGTAAGAGTAGAGTCATTACTCTGCGCTTTCCAGCGGAAGGAAGTTGGTACAAAACGTAGTGGCGAGGTAAGTCCTTTAGTTGATTCCCTTTTGATGACAATCCAAATTTTCAAGCAATTGTACTGGAAATAATAATGGCAAGGTCGCGAGTTCCATCCCGGTACAAGCCAGTCGCTTCTATTCTCTCCTTTCAGTACAGTCTTAAAAGGTGCGTGAGCTTTTGCAGTGTACAAACCTTGCACCACACACTCTTTATATCTGTCTAACGAAAGTCACTGATACAGGTTTTAGGGCTTTCGGGAGCAGGCGCACCCACCGCTAATCCTCGTTAGTATAGTGGTGAGTATCCCCGCCTGTCACGCGGGAGACCGGGGTTCGATTCCCCGACGGGGAGGCCTTCCTTTAGCGCTTTTGCTTGCTCTGCTGGATTTCCACCTTTGCAAATGAAACCCCAATACCGATTGTAAGAGTAGAGTCATTACTCTGCGCTTTCCAGCGGAAGGAAGTTGGTACAAAACGTAGTGGCGAGGTAAGTCCTTTAGTTGATTCCCTTTTGATGACAATCCAAATTTTCAAGCAATTGTACTGGAAATAATAATGGCAAGGTCGCGAGTTCCATCCCGGTACAAGCCAGTCGCTTCTATTCTCTCCTTTCAGTACAGTCTTAAAAGGTGCGTGAGCTTTTGCAGTGTACAAACCTTGCACCACACACTCTTTATATCTGTCTAACGAAAGTCACTGATACAGGTTTTAGGGCTTTCGGGAGCAGGCGCACCCACCGCTAATCCTCGTTAGTATAGTGGTGAGTATCCCCGCCTGTCACGCGGTCGACCGGGGTTCGATTCCCCGACGGGGAGGCCTTCCTTTAGCGCTTTTGCTTGCTCTGCTGGATTTCCACCTTTGCAAATGAAACCCCAATACCGATTGTAAGAGTAGAGTCATTACTCTGCGCTTTCCAGCGGAAGGAAGTTGGTACAAAACGTAGTGGCGAGGTAAGTCCTTTAGTTGATTCCCTTTTGATGACAATCCAAATTTTCAAGCAATTGTACTGGAAATAATAATGGCAAGGTCGCGAGTTCCATCCCGGTACAAGCCAGTCGCTTCTATTCTCTCCTTTCAGTACAGTCTTAAAAGGTGCGTGAGCTTTTGCAGTGTACAAACCTTGCACCACACACTCTTTATATCTGTCTAACGAAAGTCACTGATACAGGTTTTAGGGCTTTCGGGAGCAGGCGCACCCACCGCTAATCCTCGTTAGTATAGTGGTGAGTATCCCCGCCTGTCACGCGGGAGACCGGGGTTCGATTCCCCGACGGGGAGGCCTTCCTTTAGCGCTTTTGCTTGCTCTGCTGGATTTCCACCTTTGCAAATGAAACCCCAATACCGATTGTAAGAGTAGAGTCATTACTCTGCGCTTTCCAGCGGAAGGAAGTTGGTACAAAACGTAGTGGCGAGGTAAGTCCTTTAGTTGATTCCCTTTTGATGACAATCCAAATTTTCAAGCAATTGTACTGGAAATAATAATGGCAAGGTCGCGAGTTCCATCCCGGTACAAGCCAGTCGCTTCTATTCTCTCCTTTCAGTACAGTCTTAAAAGGTGCGTGAGCTTTTGCAGTGTACAAACCTTGCACCACACACTCTTTATATCTGTCTAACGAAAGTCACTGATACAGGTTTTAGGGCTTTCGGGAGCAGGCGCACCCACCGCTAATCCTCGTTAGTATAGTGGTGAGTATCCCCGCCTGTCACGCGGGAGACCGGGGTTCGATTCCCCGACGGGGAGGCCTTCCTTTAGCGCTTTTGCTTGCTCTGCTGGATTTCCACCTTTGCAAATGAAACCCCAATACCGATTGTAAGAGTAGAGTCATTACTCTGCGCTTTCCAGCGGAAGGAAGTTGGTACAAAACGTAGTGGCGAGGTAAGTCCTTTAGTTGATTCCCTTTTGATGACAATCCAAATTTTCAAGCAATTGTACTGGAAATAATAATGGCAAGGTCGCGAGTTCCATCCCGGTACAAGCCAGTCGCTTCTATTCTCTCCTTTCAGTACAGTCTTAAAAGGTGCGTGAGCTTTTGCAGTGTACAAACCTTGCACCACACACTCTTTATATCTGTCTAACGAAAGTCACTGATACAGGTTTTAGGGCTTTCGGGAGCAGGCGCACCCACCGCTAATCCTCGTTAGTATAGTGGTGAGTATCCCCGCCTGTCACGCGGGAGACCGGGGTTCGATTCCCCGACGGGGAGGCCTTCCTTTAGCGCTTTTGCTTGCTCTGCTGGATTTCCACCTTTGCAAATGAAACCCCAATACCGATTGTAAGAGTAGAGTCATTACTCTGCGCTTTCCAGCGGAAGGAAGTTGGTACAAAACGTAGTGGCGAGGTAAGTCCTTTAGTTGATTCCCTTTTGATGACAATCCAAATTTTCAAGCAATTGTACTGGAAATAATAATGGCAAGGTCGCGAGTTCCATCCCGGTACAAGCCAGTCGCTTCTATTCTCTCCTTTCAGTACAGTCTTAAAAGGTGCGTGAGCTTTTGCAGTGTACAAACCTTGCACCACACACTCTTTATATCTGTCTAACGAAAGTCACTGATACAGGTTTTAGGGCTTTCGGGAGCAGGCGCACCCACCGCTAATCCTCGTTAGTATAGTGGTGAGTATCCCCGCCTGTCACGCGGGAGACCGGGGTTCGATTCCCCGACGGGGAGGCCTTCCTTTAGCGCTTTTGCTTGCTCTGCTGGATTTCCACCTTTGCAAATGAAACCCCAATACCGATTGTAAGAGTAGAGTCATTACTCTGCGCTTTCCAGCGGAAGGAAGTTGGTACAAAACGTAGTGGCGAGGTAAGTCCTTTAGTTGATTCCCTTTTGATGACAATCCAAATTTTCAAGCAATTGTACTGGAAATAATAATGGCAAGGTCGCGAGTTCCATCCCGGTACAAGCCAGTCGCTTCTATTCTCTCCTTTCAGT